>NW_026293423.1:300000-524938 GCF_026419915.1 Harpia harpyja
GCGTCTCTGGGAAAGCCCAGATCCCCAGTGCTGTTGTGCCTGTAGATAGGGCACCAAGGTTAGGTGAAGAGCAGCAACAGCTTTCAGGGCTGGGCCCTTCCCTGTGGCAGAAGGAGCCGGACGTTTGCCTATTCAGCAAGAGGCTCTGCCGCGGCCGAGCGCCATGAGATGTTGCGTCTCTGGGAAAGCCCATATCCCCAGTGCTGTTGTGCCTGTAGATAGGGCGCCAAGGCACCCTGAAGAGCAGCAACAGCTTTCAGGGCTGGGCCCTTCCCTGTGGGAGAAGGAGCCGGACGTTTGCCTTTTCGGCAAGAGGCTCTGCCGCGGCCGAGCGCCATGAGATGTTGCGTCTCTGAGAAAGCCCAGATCCCCAGTGCTGTTGTGCCTGTAGATAGGGCATCAAGGCACCGTGAAGAGCAGCAACAGCTTTCAGGGCTGGGCCCTTCCCTGTGGGAGAAGGAGCCGGACGTTTGCCTTTTTGGCAAGAGGCTCTGCCGCGGCCGAGCTCCATGAGATGTTGCGTCTCTGGGAAAGCCCATATCCCCAGTGCTGTTGTGCCTGTACATAGGGCACCAAGGTTAGGTGAAGAGCAACAACAGCTTTCAGGGCTGGGCCCTTCACTGTGGAGAAGGAGCCGGACGTTTGCCTTTTCGGCAAGAGGCTCTGCCGCGGCCGAGCGCCATGAGATGCTGCGTCTCTGGGAAAGCACAGATCCCCAGTGCTGTTGTGCCTGTAGATAGGGCGCCAAGCACCGTGAAGAGCAGCAACAGCTTTCAGGGCTGGGCGCTTCCCTGTGGGAGAAGGAGCCGGACGTTTGCCTTTTCGGCAAGAGGCTCTGCCGCGGCCGAGCGCCATGAGATGTTGCGTCTCTGGGAAAGCCCAGATCCCCAGTGCTGTTGTGCCTGTAGATAGGGCGCTAAGGCACCCTGAAGAGCAGCAACAGCTTCCAGGGCTGGGCCCTTCCCTGTGGGAGAAGGAGCCGGACGTTTGCCTTTTCGGCAAGAGGCTCTGCCGCGGCCGAGCGCCATGAGATGCTGCGTCTCTGGGAAAGCACAGATCCCAAGTGCTGTTGTTCCTGTAGATAGGGCACCAAGGGACCGTGAAGAGCAGCGACAGCTTTCAGGGCTGGGCCCTTCCCTGAGGGAGAAGGAGCCAGACGTTTGCCTTTTCGGCAAGAGGCTCTGCTGCGGACGAGCGCCATGAGATGTTGCGTCTCTGGGAAAGCACAGATCCCCAGTGCTGTTGTGCCTGTAGATAGGGCGCCAAGGGACCGTGAAGAGCAGCAACAGCTTTCAGGGCTGGGCCCCTTCCCTGTGGCAGAAGGAGCCGGACGTTTGCCTTTTCGGCAAGAGGCTCTGCTGCGGCCCGAGCGCCATGAGATGCTGCGTCTCTGACAAGACACAGATCCCCAGTGCTGTTGTGCCTGTAGATAGGGCACCAAGGCACCGTGAAGAGCTGCAACAGCTTTCAGGGCTGGGCCCTTCCCTGTGGGAGAAGGAGCCGGACGTTTGCCTTTTCGGCAAGAGGCTCTGCCGCGGCCGAGCGCCATGAGATGTTGCGTCTCTGGGAAAGCCCAGATCCCCAGTGCTGTTGTGCCTGTAGATAGGGCGCCAAGGCACCGTGAAGAGCAGCAACAGCTTACAGGGCTGGGCCCTTCCCTGTGGGAGAAGGAGCCGGACGTTTGCCTTTTCGGCAAGAGGCTCTGCCGCGGCCGAGCGCCATGAGATGTTGCGTCTCTGGGAAAGCCCAGATCCCCAGTGCTGTTGTGCCTGTAGATAGGGCGCCAAGGCACCGTGAAGAGCAGCAAGAGCTTTCAGGGCTGGGCCCTTCCCTGTGGGAGAAGGAGCCGGACGTTTGCCTTTTCGGCAAGAGGCTCTGCCGCGGCCGAGCGCCATGAGATGTTGAGTCTCTGGGAAAGCCCAGATCCCCAGTGCTGTTGTGCCTGTAGATAGGGCACCAAGGTTAGGTGAAGAGCAGCAACAGCTTTCAGGGCTGGGCCCTTCCCTGTGGCAGAAGGAGCCGGACGTTTGCCTTTTCGGCAAGAGGCTCTGCCGCGGCCGAGCGCCATGAGATGTTGCGTCTCTGGGAAAGCCCAGATCCCCAGTGCTGTTGTGCCTGTAGATAGGGCGCCAGGGGACCGTGAAGAGCAGCAACAGCTTCCAGGGCTGGGCCCTTCCCTGTGGGAGAAGGAGCCGGACGTTTGCCTTTTCGGCAAGAGGCTCTGCCTCGGCTGAGCGCCATGAGATATTGCGTCTCTGGGAAAGCACAGATCCCCAGTGCTGTTGTGCCTGTAGATAGGGCGCCAAGGCACCGTGAAGAGCAGCAACAGCTTTCAGGGCTGGGCCCTTCCCTGTGGGAGAAGGAGCCGGACGTTTGCCTTTTCGGCAAGAGGCTATGCCGCGGCCGAGCGCCATGAGATGTTGCGTCTCTGGGAAAACACAGATCCCCAGTGCTGTTGTGCCTGTAAATAGGGCGCCAAGGCACCGTGAAGAGCAGCAACAGCTTTCAGGGCTGGGCCCTTCCCTGTGGCAGAAGGAGCCGGACGTTTGCCTTTTCGGCAAGAGGCTCTGCCGCGGCCGAGCGCCATGAGATGTTGCGTCTCTGGGAAAGCCCAGATCCCCAGTGCTGTTGTGCCTGTAGATAGGGCGCCAAGGCACCGTGAAGAGCAGCAACAGCTTTCAGGGCTGGGCCCTTCCCTGTGGGAGGAGGAGCCGGACGTTTGCCTTTTCGGCAAGAGGCTCTGCCGCGGCCGAGCGCCATGAGATGTTGCGTCTCTGGGAAAGCCCATATGCCCAGTGCTGTTGTGCCTGTAGATAGGGCGCCAAGGCACCGTGAAGAGCAGCAACAGCTTTCAGGGCTGGGCCCTTCCCTGTGGCAGAAGGAGCCGGACGTTTGCCTTTTCGGCAAGAGGCTCTGCCGCGGCCGAGCGCCATGAGATGTTGCGTCTCTGGGAAAGCACAGATCCCCAGTGCTGTTGTGCCTGTAGATAGGGCGCCAAGGCACCGTGAAGAGCAGCAACAGCTTTCAGGGCTGGGCCCTTCCCTGTGGCAGAAGGAGCCGGACGTTTGCCTTTTCGGCAAGAGGCTCTGCCGCGGCCGAGCGCCATGAGATGTTGCGTCTCAGGGAAAGCCCATATCCCCAGTGCTGTTGTGCCTGTAGATAGGGCACCAAGGTTAGGTGAAGGGCAACAACAGCTTTCAGGGCTGGGCCCTTCCCTGTGGCAGAATGAGCCGGACGTTTGCCTTTTCGGCAAGAGGCTCTGCCGCGGCTGAGCGCCATGAGATGCTGCGTCTCTGGGAAAGCACAGATCCCCAGTGCTGTTGTGCCTGTAGATAGGGTGCCAAGGCACCCTGAAGAGCAGCAACAGCTTTCAGGGCTGGGCCCTTCCCTGTGGGAGAAGGAGCCGGACGTTTGCCTTTTCGGCAAGAGGCTCTGCCGCGGCCGAGCGCCATGAGATGTTGCGTCTCTGGTAAAGCCCAGATCCCCAGTGCTGTTGTGCCTGTAGATAGGGCGCCAAGGCACCGTGAAGAGCAGCAACAGCTTTCAGGGCTGGGCGCTTCCCTGTGGGAGAAGGAGCCGGACGTTTGCCTTTTCGGCAAGAGGCTCTGCCGCGGCCGAGCGCCATGAGATGTTGCGTCTCTGGGAAAGCCCAGATCCCCAGTGCTGTTGTGCCTGTAGATAGGGCGCCAAGGCACCCTGAAGAGCAGCAAGAGCTTTCAGGGCTGGGCCCTTCCCTGTGGGAGAAGGAGCCGGACGTTTGCCTTTTCGGCAAGAGGCTCTGCCGCGGCCCGAGCGCCATGAGATGTTGCGTCTCTGGGAAAGCCCATATCCCCAGTGCTGTTGTGCCTGTAGATAGGGCTCCAAGGTTAGGTGAAGAGCAGCAACAGCTTTCAGGGCTGGGCCCTTCCCTGTGGCAGAAGGAGCCGGACGTTTGCCTATTCAGCAAGAGGCTCTGCCGCGGCCGAGCGCCATGAGATGTTGCGTCTCTGGGAAAGCCCATATCCCCAGTGCTGTTGTGCCTGTAGATAGGGCGCCAGGGGACCGTGAAGAGCAGCAACAGCTTCCAGGGCTGGGCCCTTCCCTGTGGGAGAAGGAGCCGGACGTTTGCCTTTTCGGCAAGAGGCTCTGCCTCGGCTGAGCGCCATGAGATATTGCGTCTCTGGGAAAGCACAGATCCCCAGTGCTGTTGTGCCTGTAGATAGGGCGCCAAGGCACCGTGAAGAGCAGCAACAGCTTTCAGGGCTGGGCCCTTCCCTGTGGGAGAAGGAGCCGGACGTTTGCCTTTTCGGCAAGAGGCTCTGCCGCGGCCGAGCGCCATGAGATGTTGCGTCTCTGGGAAAGCACAGATCCCCAGTGCTGTTGTGCCTGTACATAGGGCGCCAAGGCACCGTGAAGAGCAGCAACAGCTTTCAGGGCTGGGCCCTTCCCTGTGGCAGAAGGAGCCGGACGTTTGCCTTTTCGGCAAGAGGCTCTGCCGCGGCCGAGCGCCATGAGATGTTGCGTCTCTGGGAAAGCCCAGATCCCCAGTGCTGTTGTGCCTGTAGATAGGGCGCCAAGGCACCGTGAAGAGCAGCAACAGCTTTCAGGGCTGGGCCCTTCCCTGAGGGAGGAGGAGCCGGACGTTTGCCTTTTCGGCAAGAGGCTCTGCCGCGGCCGAGCGCCATGAGATGTTGCGTCTCTGGGAAAGCCCATATCCCCAGTGCTGTTGTGCCTGTAGATAGGGCGCCAAGGCACCGTGAAGAGCAGCAACAGCTTTCAGGGCTGGGCCCTTCCCTGTGGCAGAAGGAGCCGGACGTTTGCCTTTTCGGCAAGAGGCTCTGCCTCGGCCGAGCGCCATGAGATGTTGCGTCTCTGGGAAAGCACAGATCCCCAGTGCTGTTGTGCCTGTAGATAGGGCGCCAAGGCACCGTGAAGAGCAGCAACAGCTTTCAGGGCTGGGCCCTTCCCTGTGGCAGAAGGAGCCGGACGTTTGCCTTTTCGGCAAGAGGCTCTGCCGCGGCCGAGCGCCATGAGATGTTGCGTCTCAGGGAAAGCCCATATCCCCAGTGCTGTTGTGCCTGTAGATAGGGCACCAAGGTTAGGTGAAGGGCAACAACAGCTTTCAGGGCTGGGGCCCTTCCCTGTGGCAGAAGGAGCCGGACGTTTGCCTTTTCGGCAAGAGGCTCTGCCGCGGCTGAGCGCCATGAGATGCTGCGTCTCTGGGAAAGCACAGATCCCCAGTGCTGTTGTGCCTGTAGATAGGGCGCCAAGGCACCGTGAAGAGCAGCAACAGCTTTCAGGGCTGGGCCCTTCCCTGTGGCAGAAGGAGCCGGACGTTTGCCTTTTCGGCAAGAGGCTCTGCCGCGGCCGAGCGCCATGAGATGTTGCGTCTCTGGTAAAGCCCAGATCCCCAGTGCTGTTGTGCCTGTAGATAGGGCGCCAAGGCACCGTGAAGAGCAGCAACAGCTTTCAGGGCTGGGCGCTTCCCTGTGGGAGAAGGAGCCGGACGTTTGCCTTTTCGGCAAGAGGCTCTGCCGCGGCCGAGCGCCATGAGATGTTGCGTCTCTGGGAAAGCCCAGATCCCCAGTGCTGTTGTGCCTGTAGATAGGGCGCCAAGGCACCCTGAAGAGCAGCAAGAGCTTTCAGGGCTGGGCCCTTCCCTGTGGCAGAAGGAGCCGGACGTTTGCCTTTTCGGCAAGAGGCTCTGCCGCGGCCGAGCGCCATGAGATGTTGCGTCTCTGGGAAAGCCCATATCCCCAGTGCTGTTGTGCCTGTAGATAGGGCACCAAGGTTAGGTGAAGAGCAGCAACAGCTTTCAGGGCTGGGCCCTTCCCTGTGGCAGAAGGAGCCGGACGTTTGCCTATTCAGCAAGAGGCTCTGCCGCGGCCGAGCGCCATGAGATGTTGCGTCTCTGGGAAAGCCCATATCCCCAGTGCTGTTGTGCCTGTAGATAGGGCGCCAAGGCACCGTGAAGAGCAGCAAGAGCTTTCAGGGCTGGGCCCTTCCCTGTGGGAGAAGGAGCCGGACGTTTGCCTTTTCGGCAAGAGGCTCTGCCGCGGCCGAGCGCCATGAGATGTTGCGTCTCTGAGAAAGCCCAGATCCCCAGTGCTGTTGTGCCTGTAGATAGGGCATCAAGGCACCGTGAAGAGCAGCAACAGCTTTCCGGGCTGGGCCCTTCCCTGTGGGAGAAGGAGCCGGACGTTTGCCTTTTTGGCAAGAGGCTCTGCCGCGGCCGAGCTCCATGAGATGTTGCGTCTCTGGGAAAGCCCATATCCCCAGTGCTGTTGTGCCTGTACATAGGGCACCAAGGTTAGGTGAAGAGCAACAACAGCTTTCAGGGCTGGGCCCTTCACTGTGGGAGAAGGAGCCGGACGTTTGCCTTTTCGGCAAGAGGCTCTGCCGCGGCCGGAGCGCCATGAGATGCTGCGTCTCTGGGAAAGCACAGATCCCCAGTGCTGTTGTGCCTGTAGATAGGGCATCAATGCACCGTGAAGAGCAGCAACAGCTTTCAGGGCTGGGCGCTTCCCTGTGGGAGAAGGAGCCGGACGTTTGCCTTTTCGGCAAGAGGCTCTGCCGCGGCCGAGCGCCATGAGATGTTGCGTCTCTGGGAAAGCCCAGATCCCCAGTGCTGTTGTGCCTGTAGATAGGGCGCCAAGGCACCCTGAAGAGCAGCAAGAGCTTTCAGGGCTGGGCCCTTCCCTGTGGCAGAAGGAGCCGGACGTTTGCCTTTTCGGCAAGAGGCTCTGCCGCGGCCGAGCGCCATGAGATGTTGCGTCTCTGGGAAAGCCCATATCCCCAGTGCTGTTGTGCCTGTAGATAGGGCACCAAGGTTAGGTGAAGAGCAGCAACAGCTTTCAGGGCTGGGCCCTTCCCTGTGGCAGAAGGAGCCGGACGTTTGCCTATTCAGCAAGAGGCTCTGCCGCGGCCGAGCGCCATGAGATGTTGCGTCTCTGGGAAAGCCCATATCCCCAGTGCTGTTGTGCCTGTAGATAGGGCGCCAAGGCACCGTGAAGAGCAGCAAGAGCTTTCAGGGCTGGGGCCCTTCCCTGTGGGAGAAGGAGCCGGACGTTTGCCTTTTCGGCAAGAGGCTCTGCCGCGGCCGAGCGCCATGAGATGTTGCGTCTCTGAGAAAGCCCAGATCCCCAGTGCTGTTGTGCCTGTAGATAGGGCATCAAGGCACCGTGAAGAGCAGCAACAGCTTTCCGGGCTGGGCCCTTCCCTGTGGGAGAAGGAGCCGGACGTTTGCCTTTTTGGCAAGAGGCTCTGCCGCGGCCGAGCTCCATGAGATGTTGCGTCTCTGGGAAAGCCCATATCCCCAGTGCTGTTGTGCCTGTACATAGGGCACCAAGGTTAGGTGAAGAGCAACAACAGCTTTCAGGGCTGGGCCCTTCACTGTGGGAGAAGGAGCCGGACGTTTGCCTTTTCGGCAAGAGGCTCTGCCGCGGCCGAGCGCCATGAGATGCTGCGTCTCTGGGAAAGCACAGATCCCCAGTGCTGTTGTGCCTGTAGATAGGGCGCCAAGCACCGTGAAGAGCAGCGACAGCTTTCAGGGCTGGGCCCTTCCCTGAGGGAGAAGGAGCCAGACGTTTGCCTTTTCGGCAAGAGGCTCTGCCGCGGCCGAGCGCCATGAGATGCTGCGTCTCTGGGAAAGCACAGATCCCAAGTGCTGTTGTTCCTGTAGATAGGGCACCAAGGGACCGTGAAGAGCAGCGACAGCTTTCAGGGCTGGGCCCTTCCCTGAGGGAGAAGGAGCCAGACGTTTGCCTTTTCGGCAAGAGGCTCTGCTGCGGACGAGCGCCATGAGATGTTGCGTCTCTGGGGAAAGCACAGATCCCCAGTGCTGTTGTGCCTGTAGATAGGGCGCCAAGGCACCCTAAAGAGCAGCAACAGCTTTCAGGGCTGGGCCCTTCCCTGTGGGAGAAGGAGCCGGACGTTTGCCTTTTCGGCAAGAGGCTCTGCCGCGGCCGAGCGCCATGAGGTGTTGCGTCTCTGGGAAAGCCCAGATCCCCAGTGCTGTTGTGCCTGTAGATAGGGCGCCAAGGCACCGTGAAGAGCAGCAACAGCTTTCAGGGCTGGGCCCTTCCCTGTGGGAGAAGGAGCTGGACGTTTGCCTTTTCGGCAAGAGGCTCTGCCGCGGCCGAGCGCCATGAGATGCTGCGTCTCTGGGAAAGCACAGATCCCAAGTGCTGTTGTTCCTGTAGATAGGGCACCAAGGGACCGTGAAGAGCAGCAACAGCTTTCAGGGCTGGGCCCTTCCTTGTGGAAGAAGGAGCCGGACATTTGCCTTTTCGGCAAGAGGCTCTGCCGCGGCCGAGCGCCATGAGATGTTGCGTCTCTGGGAAAGCACAGATCCCCACTGCTGTTGTGCCTGTAGATAGGGCGCCAAGGGACCGTGAAGAGCAGCAACAGCTTTCAGGGCTGGGCCCTTCCCTGTGGCAGAAGGAGCCGGACGTTTGCCTTTTCGGCAAGAGGCTCTGCCGCGGCCGAGCGCCATGAGATGTTGCGTCTCTGGGAAAGCCCATATCCCCAGTGCTGTTGTGCCTGTAGATAGGGCGCCAAGGCAACCGTGAAGAGCAGCAACAGCTTTCAGGGCTGGGCCCTTCCCTGTGGCAGAAGGAGCCGGACGTTTGCCTTTTCGGCAAGAGGCTCTGCCTCGGCCGAGCGCCATGAGATGTTGCGTCTCTGGGAAAGCACAGATCCCCAGTGCTGTTGTGCCTGTAGATAGGGCGCCAAGGCACCGTGAAGAGCAGCAACAGCTTTCAGGGCTGGGCCCTTCCCTGTGGCAGAAGGAGCCGGACGTTTGCCTTTTCGGCAAGAGGCTCTGCCGCGGCCGAGCGCCATGAGATGTTGCGTCTCAGGGAAAGCCCATATCCCCAGTGCTGTTGTGCCTGTAGATAGGGCACCAAGGTTAGGTGAAGGGCAACAACAGCTTTCAGGGCTGGGCCCTTCCCTGTGGCAGAAGGAGCCGGACGTTTGCCTTTTCGGCAAGAGGCTCTGCCGCGGCTGAGCGCCATGAGATGCTGCGTCTCTGGGAAAGCACAGATCCCCAGTGCTGTTGTGCCTGTAGATAGGGCGCCAAGGCACCCTGAAGAGCAGCAACAGCTTTCAGGGCTGGGCCCTTCCCTGTGGCAGAAGGAGCCGGACGTTTGCCTTTTCGGCAAGAGGCTCTGCCGCGGCCGAGCGCCATGAGATGTTGCGTCTCTGGTAAAGCCCAGATCCCCAGTGCTGTTGTGCCTGTAGATAGGGCGCCAAGGCACCGTGAAGAGCAGCAACAGCTTTCAGGGCTGGGCGCTTCCCTGTGGGAGAAGGAGCCGGACGTTTGCCTTTTCGGCAAGAGGCTCTGCCGCGGCCGAGCGCCATGAGATGTTGCGTCTCTGGGAAAGCCCAGATCCCCAGTGCTGTTGTGCCTGTAGATAGGGCGCCAAGGCACCGTGAAGAGCAGCAAGAGCTTTCAGGGCTGGGCCCTTCCCTGTGGCAGAAGGAGCCGGACGTTTGCCTTTTCGGCAAGAGGCTCTGCCGCGGCCCGAGCGCCATGAGATGTTGCGTCTCTGGGAAAGCCCATATCCCCAGTGCTGTTGTGCCTGTAGATAGGGCACCAAGGTTAGGTGAAGAGCAGCAACAGCTTTCAGGGCTGGGCCCTTCCCTGTGGCAGAAGGAGCCGGACGTTTGCCTATTCAGCAAGAGGCTCTGCCGCGGGCCGAGCGCCATGAGATGTTGCGTCTCTGGGAAAGCCCATATCCCCAGTGCTGTTGTGCCTGTAGATAGGGCGCCAAGGCACCCTGAAGAGCAGCAACAGCTTTCAGGGCTGGGCCCTTCCCTGTGGGAGAAGGAGCCGGACGTTTGCCTTTTCGGCAAGAGGCTCTGCCGCGGCCGAGCGCCATGAGATGTTGCGTCTCTGAGAAAGCCCAGATCCCCAGTGCTGTTGTGCCTGTAGATAGGGCATCAAGGCACCGTGAAGAGCAGCAACAGCTTTCCGGGCTGGGCCCTTCCCTGTGGGAGAAGGAGCCGGACGTTTGCCTTTTTGGCAAGAGGCTCTGCCGCGGCCGAGCTCCATGAGATGTTGCGTCTCTGGGAAAGCCCATATCCCCAGTGCTGTTGTGCCTGTACATAGGGCACCAAGGTTAGGTGAAGAGCAACAACAGCTTTCAAGGCTGGGCCCTTCACTGTGGGAGAAGGAGCCGGACGTTTGCCTTTTCGGCAAGAGGCTCTGCCGCGGCCGAGCGCCATGAGATGCTGCGTCTCTGGGAAAGCACAGATCCCCAGTGCTGTTGTGCCTGTAGATAGGGCGCCAAGCACCGTGAAGAGCAGCAACAGCTTTCAGGGCTGGGCGCTTCCCTGTGGGAGAAGGAGCCGGACGTTTGCCTTTTCGGCAAGAGGCTCTGCCGCGGCCGAGCGCCATGAGATGTTGCGTCTCTGGGAAAGCCCAGATCCCCAGTGCTGTTGTGCCTGTAGATAGGGCGCTAAGGCACCCTGAAGAGCAGCAACAGCTTCCAGGGCTGGGCCCTTCCCTGTGGGAGAAGGAGCCGGACGTTTGCCTTTTCGGCAAGAGGCTCTGCCGCGGGCCGAGCGCCATGAGATGCTGCGTCTCTGGGAAAGCACAGATCCCAAGTGCTGTTGTTCCTGTAGATAGGGCACCAAGGGACCGTGAAGAGCAGCGACAGCTTTCAGGGCTGGGCCCTTCCCTGAGGGAGAAGGAGCCAGACGTTTGCCTTTTCGGCAAGAGGCTCTGCTGCGGACGAGCGCCATGAGATGTTGCGTCTCTGGGAAAGCACAGATCCCCAGTGCTGTTGTGCCTGTAGATAGGGCGCCAAGGCACCCTAAAGAGCAGCAACAGCTTTCAGGGCTGGGCCCTTCCCTGTGGGAGAAGGAGCCGGACGTTTGCCTTTTCGGCAAGAGGCTCTGCCGCGGGCCCGAGCGCCATGAGGTGTTGCGTCTCTGGGAAAGCCCAGATCCCCAGTGCTGTTGTGCCTGTAGATAGGGCGCCAAGGCACCCTGAAAGAGCAGCAACAGCTTTCAGGGCTGGGCCCTTCCCTGTGGGAGAAGGAGCTGGACGTTTGCCTTTTCGGCAAGAGGCTCTGCCGCGGGCCGAGCGCCATGAGATGCTGCGTCTCTGGGAAAGCACAGATCCCAAGTGCTGTTGTTCCTGTAGATAGGGCACCAAGGGACCGTGAAGAGCAGCAACAGCTTTCAGGGCTGGGCCCTTCCTTGTGGAAGAAGGAGCCGGACATTTGCCTTTTCGGCAAGAGGCTCTGCCGCGGCCCGAGCGCCATGAGATGTTGCGTCTCTGGGAAAGCACAGATCCCCACTGCTGTTGTGCCTGTAGATAGGGCGCCAAGGGACCGTGAAGAGCAGCAACAGCTTTCAGGGCTGGGCCCCTTCCCTGTGGCAGAAGGAGCCGGACGTTTGCCTTTTCGGCAAGAGGCTCTGCTGCGGCCCGAGCGCCATGAGATGCTGCGTCTCTGACAAGACACAGATCCCCAGTGCTGTTGTGCCTGTAGATAGGGCACCAAGGCACCGTGAAGAGCAGCAACAGCTTTCCGGGCTGGGCCCTTCCCTGTGGCAGAAGGAGCCGGACGTTTGCCTTTTCGGCAAGAGGCTCTGCCGCGGACCGAGCGCCATGAGATGTTGCGTGTCTGGGAAAGCCCAGATCCCGAGTGCTGGTGTGCCTGCAGATAGGGCGCCAAGGTTAGGTGAAGAGCAGCAACAGCTTTCAGGCTTGGGCCCTTCCCTGTGGGCAGAATGAGCCGGACGTTTGCCTTTTTGGCAAGAGGCTCTGCCGCGGCCCGAGCGCCATGAGATGTTGCGTCTCTGGGAAAGCCCATATCCCCAGTGCTGTTGTGCCTGTACATAGGGCACCAAGGTTAGGTGAAGAGCAACAACAGCTTTCAGGGCTGGGCCCTTCACTGTGGGAGAAGGAGCCGGACGTTTGCCTTTTCGGCAAGAGGCTCTGCCGCGGCCGAGCGCCATGAGATGCTGCGTCTCTGGGAAAGCACAGATCCCCAGTGCTGTTGTGCCTGTAGATAGGGCGCCAAGCACCGTGAAGAGCAGCAACAGCTTTCAGGGCTGGGCGCTTCCCTGTGGGAGAAGGAGCCGGACGTTTGCCTTTTCGGCAAGAGGCTCTGCCGCGGGCCCGAGCGCCATGAGATGTTGCGTCTCTGGGAAAGCCCAGATCCCCAGTGCTGTTGTGCCTGTAGATAGGGCGCTAAGGCACCCTGAAGAGCAAGCAACAGCTTCCAGGGCTGGGCCCTTCCCTGTGGGAGAAGGAGCCGGACGTTTGCCTTTTCGGCAAGAGGCTCTGCCGCGGGCCGAGCGCCATGAGATGCTGCGTCTCTGGGAAAGCACAGATCCCAAGTGCTGTTGTTCCTGTAGATAGGGCACCAAGGGACCGTGAAGAGCAGCGACAGCTTTCAGGGCTGGGCCCTTCCCTGAGGGAGAAGGAGCCAGACGTTTGCCTTTTCGGCAAGAGGCTCTGCTGCGGACGAGCGCCATGAGATGTTGCGTCTCTGGGAAAGCACAGATCCCCAGTGCTGTTGTGCCTGTAGATAGGGCGCCAAGGCACCCTAAAGAGCAGCAACAGCTTTCAGGGCTGGGCCCCTTCCCTGTGGGAGAAGGAGCCGGACGTTTGCCTTTTCGGCAAGAGGCTCTGCCGCGGGCCGGAGCGCCATGAGGTGTTGCGTCTCTGGGAAAGCCCAGATCCCCCAGTGCTGTTGTGCCTGTAGATAGGGCGCCAAGGCACCCTGAAGAGCAGCAACAGCTTTCAGGGCTGGGCCCTTCCCTGTGGGAGAAGGAGCTGGACGTTTGCCTTTTCGGCAAGAGGCTCTGCCGCGGCCGAGCGCCCATGAGATGCTGCGTCTCTGGGAAAGCACAGATCCCAAGTGCTGTTGTTCCTGTAGATAGGGCACCAAGGGACCGTGAAGAGCAGCAACAGCTTTCAGGGCTGGGCCCTTCCTTGTGGAAGAAGGAGCCGGACATTTGCCTTTTCGGCAAGAGGCTCTGCCGTGGCCGAGCGCCATGAGGATGTTGCGTCTCTGGGAAAGCACAGATCCCCACTGCTGTTGTGCCTGTAGATAGGGCGCCAAGGGACCGTGAAGGAGCAGCAACAGCTTTCAGGGCTGGGCCCCTTCCCTGTGGCAAAAGGAGCCGGGACGTTTGCCTTTTCGGCAAGAGGCCTCTGCTGCGGCCCGAGCGCCATGAGATGCTGCGTCTCTGACAAGACACAGATCCCCAGTGCTGTTGTGCCTGTAGATAGGGCACCAAGGCACCGTGAAGAGCAGCAACAGCTTTCCGGGCTGGGCCCTTCCCTGTGGCAGAAGGAGCCGGACGTTTGCCTTTTCGGCAAGAGGCTCTGCCGCGGCCGAGCGCCATGAGATGTTGCGTGTCTGGGAAAGCCCAGATCCCGAGTGCTGGTGTGCCTGCAGATAGGGCGCCAAGGTTAGGTGAAGAGCAGCAACAGCTTTCAGGCTTGGGCCCTTCCCTGTGGCAGAATGAGCCGGACGTTTGCCTTTTCGGCAAGAGGCTCTGCCGCGGCCGAGCGCCATGAGGTGTTGCGTCTCTGGGAAAGCCCATATCCCCAGTGCTGTTCTGCCTGTAGATAGGGGCACCAAGGCACCGTGAAGAGCAGCTACAGCTTTCAGGGCTGGGCCCTTCCTTGTGGAAGAAGGAGCCGGACGTTTGCCTTTCTCGGCAAGAGGCTCTACCCGCGGCCGAGCGCCATGAGATGTTGCGTCTCTGGGAAAGCCCATATCTCCAGTGCTGTTGTGCCTGTAGATAGGGCGCCAAGCACCGTGAAGAGCAGCAACAGCTTTCAGGGCTGGGCGCTTCCCTGTGGGAGAAGGAGCCGGACGTTTGCCTTTTCGGCAAGAGGCCTCTGCCGCGGCCGAGCGCCATGAGATGTTGCGTCTCTGGGAAAGCCCATATCCCCAGTGCTGTTGTGCCTGTAGATAGGGCGCCAAGGCACCCTGAAGAGCAGCAACAGCTTTCAGGGCTGGGCCCTTCCCTGTGGGAGAAGGAGCCGGACGTTTGCCTTTTCGGCAAGAGGGCTGTGCCGCGGCCGAGCGCCATGAGGTGTTGCGTCTCAGGGAAAGCCCAGATCCCCCAGTGCTGTTGTGCCTGTAGATAGGGCGCCAAGGCACCCTGAAGAGCAGCAACAGCTTTCAGGGCTGGGCCCTTCCCTGAGGGAGAAGGAGCCGGACGTTTGCCTTTTCGGCAAGAGGCTCTGCCGCGGCCGAGCACCATGAGATGTTGCGTCTCTGGGAAAGCCCATATCCCCAGTGCTGTTGTGCCTGTAGATAGGGCACCAAGGTTAGGTGAAGAGCAGCAACAGCTTTCAGGGCTGGGCCCTTCCCTGTGGCAGAAGGAGCCGGACGTTTGCCTTTTCGGCAAGAGGCTCTGCCGCGGCCGAGCGCCATGAGATGTTGCGTGTCTGGGAAAGCCCAGATCCCGAGTGCTGGTGTGCCTGCAGATAGGGTGCCAAGGTTAGGTGAAAAGCAGCAACAGCTTTCAGGCTTGGGCCCTTCCCTGTGGGAGAAGGAGCCGGACGTTTGCCTTTTCGGCAAGAGGCTCTGCTGCGGCCGAGCGCCATGAGATGTTGCGTCTCAGGGAAAGCACAGATCCCCAGTGCTGTTGTGCCTGTAGATAGGGTGCCAAGGCACCCTGAAGAGCAGCAACAGCTTTCAGGGCTGGGCGCTTCCCTGTGGGAGAAGGAGCCAGACGTTTGCCTTTTCGGCAAGAGGCTCTGCCGCGGGCCGAGCGCCATGAGATGTTGCGTCTCTGGGAAAGCCCATATCCCCAGTGCTGTTGTGCCTGTAGATAAGGCGCCAAGGCACCCTGAAGAGCAGCAACAGCTTTCAGGGCTGGGCCCTTCCCTGTGGGAGAAGGAGCCGGACGTTTGCCTTTTCGGCAAGAGGCTGTGCCGCGGCCGAGCGCCATGAGGTGTTGCGTCTCAGGGAAAGCACAGATCCCCAGTGCTGTTGTGCCTGTAGATAGGGTGCCAAGGGACAGTGAAGAGCAGCAACAGCTTTCAGGGCTGGGCCCTTCCCTGAGGGAGAAGGAGCCGGACGTTTGCCTTTTCGGCAAGAGGCTCTGCCGCGGCCGAGCACCATGAGATGTTGCGTCTCTGGGAAAGCCCATATCCCCAGTGCTGTTGTGCCTGTAGATAGGGCACCAAGGTTAGGTGAAGAGCAGCAACAGCTTTCAGGGCTGGGCCCTTCCCTGTGGCAGAAGGAGCCGGACGTTTGCCTTTTCGGCAAGAGGCTCTGCCGCGGCCGAGCGCCATGAGATGTTGCGTGTCTGGGAAAGCCCAGATCCCGAGTGCTGGTGTGCCTGCAGATAGGGTGCCAAGGTTAGGTGAAAAGCAGCAACAGCTTTCAGGCTTGGGCCCTTCCCTGTGGGAGAAGGAGCCGGACGTTTGCCTTTTCGGCAAGAGGCTCTGCTGCGGCCGAGGCGCCATGAGATGTTGCGTCTCAGGGAAAGCACAGATCCCCAGTGCTGTTGTGCCTGTAGATAGGGTGCCAAGGCACCCTGAAGAGCAGCAACAGCTTTCAGGGCTGGGCGCTTCCCTGTGGGAGAAGGGAGCCAGACGTTTGCCTTTTCGGCAAGAGGCTCTGCCGCGGCCCGAGCGCCATGAGATGTTGCGTCTCTGGGAAAGCCCATATCCCCAGTGCTGTTGTGCCTGTAGATAAGGCGCCAAGGCACCCTGAAGAGCAGCAACAGCTTTCAGGCTGGGCCCTTCCCTGTGGGAGAAGGAGCCGGACGTTTGCCTTTTCGGCAAGAGGCTCTGCCGTGGCCGAGCGCCATGAGATGTTGCGTCTCTGAGAAAGCCCAGATCCCCCAGTGCTGTTGTGCCTGTAGATAAGGCGCCAAGGCACCGTGAAGAGCAGCAACAGCTTTCAGGGCTGGGCCCTTCACTGTGGGAGAAGGAGCCGGACGTTTGCCTTTTCGGCAAGAGGCTCTGCCGCGGCCGAGCGCCATGAGATGCTGCGTCTCTGGACAAGACACAGATCCCCAGTGCTGTTGTGCCTGTAGATAGGGCGCCAAGGCACCGTGAAGAGCAGCAACAGCTTTCAGGGCTGGGCCCTTCCCTGAGGGAGGAGGAGCCGGACGTTTGCCTTTTCGGCAAGAGGCTCTGCCGCGGGCCGAGCGCCATGAGATGTTGCGTCTCTGGGAAAGCCCATATCCCCAGTGCTGTTGTGCCTGTAGATAGGGCACCAAGGCACCGTGAAGAGCAGCAACAGCCTTTCCGGGCTGGGCCCTTCCCTGTGGCAGAAGGAGCCGGACGTTTGCCTTTTCGGCAAGAGGCTCTGCCGCGGGCCCCGAGCGCCATGAGATGCTGCGTCCTCTGGGGAAAGCACAGATCCCAAGTGCTGTTGTTCCTGTAGATAGGGCACCAAGGGACCGTGAAGAGCAGCGACAGCTTTCAGGGCTGGGCCCTTCCCTGAGGGAGAAGGAGCCGGACGTTTGCCTTTTCGGCAAGAGGCTCTGCTGCGGACGAGCGCCATGAGATGTTGCGTCTCTGGGAAAGCACAGATCCCCAGTGCTGTTGTGCCTGTAGATAGGGCGCCAAGGCACCGTGAAGAGCAGCAACAGCTTTCAGGGCTGGGCCCTTCCCTGTGGCAGAAGGAGCCGGACGTTTGCCTTTTCGGCAAGAGGCTCTGCCGCGGCCGAGCGCCATGAGATGTTGCGTCTCAGGGAAAGCCCATATCCCCAGTGCTGTTGTGCCTGTAGATAGGGCACCAAGGTTAGGTGAAGGGCAACAACAGCTTTCAGGGCTGGGCCCTTCCCTGTGGGAGAAGGAGCCGGACGTTTGCCTTTTCGGCAAGAGGCTCTGCCGCGGCTGAGCGCCATGAGATGCTGCGTCTCTGGGAAAGCACAGATCCCCAGTGCTGTTGTGCCTGTAGATAGGGCGCCAAGGCACCCTGAAGAGCAGCAACAGCTTTCAGGGCTGGGCCCTTCCCTGTGGCAGAAGGAGCCGGAACGTTTGCCTTTTCGGCAAGAGGCTCTGCCGCGGCCCGAGCGCCATGAGATGTTGCGTCTCTGGTAAAGCCCAGATCCCCAGTGCTGTTGTGCCTGTAGATAGGGCGCCAAGGCACCGTGAAGAGCAGCAACAGCTTTCAGGGGCTGGGCGCTTCCCTGTGGGAGAAGGAGCCGGACGTTTGCCTTTTCGGCAAGAGGCTCTGCCGCGGCCGAGCGCCATGAGATGTTGCGTCTCTGGGAAAGCCCAGATCCCCAGTGCTGTTGTGCCTGTAGATAGGGCGCCAAGGCACCCTGAAGAGCAGCAAGAGCTTTCAGGGCTGGGCCCTTCCCTGTGGCAGAAGGAGCCGGACGTTTGCCTTTTCGGCAAGAGGCTCTGCCGCGGCCGAGCGCCATGAGATGTTGCGTCTCAGGGAAAGCCCATATCCCCAGTGCTGTTGTGCCTGTAGATAGGGCACCAAGGTTAGGTGAAGAGCAGCAACAGCTTTCAGGGCTGGGCCCTTCCCTGTGGCAGAAGGAGCCGGACGTTTGCCTATTCAGCAAGAGGCTCTGCCGCGGCCGAGCGCCATGAGATGTTGCGTCTCTGGGAAAGCCCATATCCCCAGTGCTGTTGTGCCTGTAGATAGGGCGCCAAGGCACCCTGAAGAGCAGCAACAGCTTTCAGGGCTGGGCCCTTCCCTGTGGGAGAAGGAGCCGGACGTTTGCCTTTTCGGCAAGAGGCTCTGCCGCGGCCGAGCGCCATGAGATGTTGCGTCTCTGAGAAAGCCCAGATCCCCAGTGCTGTTGTGCCTGTAGATAGGGCATCAAGGCACCGTGAAGAGCAGCAACAGCTTTCCGGGCTGGGCCCTTCCCTGTGGGAGAAGGAGCCGGACGTTTGCCTTTTTGGCAAGAGGCTCTGCCGCGGCCGAGCTCCATGAGATGTTGCGTCTCTGGGAAAGCCCAGATCCCCAGTGCTGTTGTGCCTGTAGATAGGGCACCAAGGTTAGGTGAAGAGCAACAACAGCTTTCAGGGCTGGGCCCTTCACTGTGGGAGAAGGAGCCGGACGTTTGCCTTTTCGGCAAGAGGCTCTGCCGCGGACCGAGCGCCATGAGATGCTGCGTCTCTGGGAAAGCACAGATCCCCAGTGCTGTTGTGCCTGTAGATAGGGCGCCAAGCACCGTGAAGAGCAGCAACAGCTTTCAGGGCTGGGTGCTTCCCTGTGGGAGAAGGAGCCGGACGTTTGCCTTTTCGGCAAGAGGCTCTGCCGCGGCCGAGCGCCATGAGATGTTGCGTCTCTGGGAAAGCCCAGATCCCCAGTGCTGTTGTGCCTGTAGATAGGGCGCTAAGGCACCCTGAAGAGCAGCAACAGCTTCCAGGGCTGGGCCCTTCCCTGTGGGAGAAGGAGCCGGACGTTTGCCTTTTCGGCAAGAGGCTCTGCCGCGGCCGAGCGCCATGAGATGCTGCGTCTCTTGGGAAAGCACAGATCCCAAGTGCTGTTGTTCCTGTAGATAGGGCACCAAGGGACCGTGAAGAGCAGCGACAGCTTTCAGGGCTGGGCCCTTCCCTGAGGGAGAAGGAGCCGGACGTTTGCCTTTTCGGCAAGAGGCTCTGCTGCGGACGAGCGCCATGAGATGTTGCGTCTCTGGGAAAGCACAGATCCCCAGTGCTGTTGTGCCTGTACATAGGGTGCCAAGGCACCGTGAAGAGCAGCAACAGCTTTCAGGGCTGGGCCCTTCCCTGTGGGAGAAGGAGCCGGACGTTTGCCTTTTCGGCAAGAGGCTCTGCCGCGGCCGAGCGCCATGAGGTGTTGCGTCTCTGGGAAAGCCCAGATCCCCAGTGCTGTTGTGCCTGTAGATAGGGCGCCAAGGCACCCTGAAGAGCAGCAACAGCTTTCAGGGCTGGGCCCTTCCCTGTGGGAGAAGGAGCTGGACGTTTGCCTTTTCGGCAAGAGGCTCTGCCGCGGCCGAGCGCCATGAGATGCTGCGTCTCTGGGAAAGCACAGATCCCAAGTGCTGTTGTTCCTGTAGATAGGGCACCAAGGGACCGTGAAGAGCAGCAACAGCTTTCAGGGCTGGGCCCTTCCTTGTGGAAGAAGGAGCCGGACATTTGCCTTTTCGGCAAGAGGCTCTGCCGCGGCCGAGCGCCATGAGATGTTGCGTCTCTGGGAAAGCACAGATCCCCACTGCTGTTGTGCCTGTAGATAGGGCGCCAAGGGACCGTGAAGAGCAGCAACAGCTTTCAGGGCTGGGCCCTTCCCTGTGGGAGAAGGAGCCGGATGTTTGCCTTTTCGGCAAGAGGCTCTGCCGCGGCCGAGCGCCATGAGGTGTTGCGTCTCTGGGAAAGCCCATATCCCCAGTGCTGTTGTGCCTGTAGATAGGGCACCAAGGTTAGGTGAAGAGCAGCAACAGCTTTCAGGGCTGGGCCCTTCCCTGTGGCAGAAGGAGCCGGACGTTTGCCTTTTCGGCAAGAGGCTCTGCCGCGGCCGAGCGCCATGAGATGTTGCGTCTCTGGGAAAGCCCAGATCCCCAGTGCTGTTGTGCCTGTAGATAGGGTGCCAAGGCACCGTGAAGAGCAGCAACAGCTTTCAGGGCTGGGCCCTTCCCTGTGGGAGAAGGAGCCGGACGTTTGCCTTTTCGGCAAGAGGCTCTGCCGCGGCCGAGCGCCATGAGATGTTGCGTCTCTGGGAAAGCACAGATCCCCACTGCTGTTGTGCCTGTAGATAGGGCGCCAAGGGACCGTGAAGAGCAGCAACAGCTTTCAGGGCTGGGCCCCTTCCCTGTGGGAGAAGGAGCCGGACGTTTGCCTTTTCGGCAAGAGGCTCTGCTGCGGCCGAGCGCCATGAGATGCTGCGTCTCTGACAAGACACAGATCCCCAGTGCTGTTGTGCCTGTAGATAGGGCACCAAGGCACCGTGAAGAGCAGCAACAGCTTTCCGGGCTGGGCCCTTCCCTGTGGCAGAAAGAGCCGGACGTTTGCCTTTTCGGCAAGAGGCTCTGCCGCGGCCGAGCGCCATGAGATGTTGCGTGTCTGGGAAAGCCCAGATCCCGAGTGCTGGTGTGCCTGCAGATAGGGCGCCAAGGTTAGGTGAAGAGCAGCAACAGCTTTCAGGCTTGGGCCCCTTCCCTGTGGCAGAATGAGTCCGGACGTTTGCCTTTTCGGCAAGAGGCTCTGCTGCGGACGAGCGCCATGAGATGCTGCGTGTCTGGGAAAGCACAGTTCCCAAGTGCTGTTGTGCCTGTAGATAGGGCACCAAGGGACCGTGAAGAGCAGCGACAGCTTTCAGGGCTGGGCCCCTTCCCTGAGGGAGAAGGAGCCAGACGTTTGCCTTTTCGGCAAGAGGCTCTGCTGCGGACGAGCGCCATGAGATGTTGCGTCTCTGGGAAAGCCCAGATCCCCAGTGCTGTTGTGCCTGTAGATAGGTTGCCAAGGGACAGTGAAGAGCAGCAACAGCTTTCAGGGCTGGGCCCTTCCCTGTGGGAGAAGGAGGCCGGGACGTTTTGCCTTTTCGGCAGGAGGCTCTGCCGCGGCCGAGCGCCATGAGATGTTGCGTCTCTGGGAAAGCACAGATCCCCAGTGCTGTTGTGCCTGTAGATAGGGTGCCAAGGCACCGTGAAGAGCAGCAACAGCTTTCAGGGCTGGGCCCTTCCCTGAGGGGAGAAGGAGCCGGACGTTTGCCTTTTCGGCAAGAGGCTCTGACGCGGCCGAGCGCCATGAGATCTCTGACAAGACACAGATCCCCAGTGCTGTTGTGCCTGTAGATAGGGCGCCAAGCACCGTGAAGAGCAGCAACAGCTTTCAGGGCTGGGCGCTTCCCTGTGGGAGAAGGAGCCGGACGTTTGCCTTTTCGGCAAGAGGCTCTGCCGCGGCCGAGCGCCATGAGATGCTGCGTCTCTGGGAAAGCACAGATCCCAAGTGCTGTTGTTCCTGTAGATAGGGCACCAAGGGACCGTGAAGAGCAGCAACAGGTTTCAGGGCTGGGCCCTTCCCTGAGGGAGAAGGAGCCAGACGTTTGCCTTTTCGGCAATAGGCTCTGCTGCGGACGAGCGCCATGAGATGTTGCGTCTCTGGGAAAGCACAGATCCCCAGTGCTGTTGTGCCTGTAGATAGGGTGCCAAGGGACAGTGAAGAGCAGCAACAGCTTTCAGGGCTGGGCCCTTCCCTGTGGGAGAAGGAGCCGGACGTTTGCCTTTTCGGCAAGAGGCTCTGCCGCGGCCGAGCGCCATGAGGTGTTGCGTCTCTGGGAAAGCCCAGATCCCCAGTGCTGTTGTGCCTGTAGATAAGGCGCCAAGGCACCCTGAAGAGCAGCAACAGCTTTCAGGGCTGGGCCCTTCCCTGTGGGAGAAGGAGCCGGACGTTTGCCTTTTCGGCAAGAGGCTCTGCCGTGGCCGAGCGCCATGAGATGTTGCGTCTCTGAGAAAGCCCAGATCCCCAGTGCTGTTGTGCCTGTAGATAAGGCGCCAAGGCACCCTGAAGAGCAGCAACAGCTTTCAGGGCTGGGCCCTTCACTGTGGGAGAAGGAGCCGGACGTTTGCCTTTTCGGCAAGAGGCTCTGCCGCGGCCGAGCGCCATGAGATGCTGCGTCTCTGACAAGACACAGATCCCCAGTGCTGTTGTGCCTGTAGATAGGGCGCCAAGGCACCGTGAAGAGCAGCAACAGCTTTCAGGGCTGGGCCCTTCCCTGAGGGAGGAGGAGCCGGACGTTTGCCTTTTCGGCAAGAGGCTCTGCCGCGGCCGAGCGCCATGAGATGTTGCGTCTCTGGGAAAGCCCATATCCCCAGTGCTGTTGTGCCTGTAGATAGGGCACCAAGGCACCGTGAAGAGCAGCAACAGCTTTCCGGGCTGGGCCCTTCCCTGTGGCAGAAGGAGCCGGACGTTTGCCTTTTCGGCAAGAGGCTGTGACGCGGCCGAGCGCCATGAGATGTTGCGTGTCTGGGAAAGCCCAGATCCCGAGTGCTGGTGTGCCTGCAGATAGGGTGCCAAGGTTAGGTGAAGAGCAGCAACAGCTTTCAGGCTTGGGCCCTTCCCTGTGGGAGAAGGAGCCGGACGTTTGCCTTTTCGGCAAGAGGCTCTGCCGCGGCCGAGCGCCATGAGATGCTGCGTCTCTGGGAAAGCACAGATCCCAAGTGCTGTTGTTCCTGTAGATAGGGCACCAAGGGACCGTGAAGAGCAGCGACAGCTTTCAGGGCTGGGCCCTTCCCTGAGGGAGAAGGAGCCGGACGTTTGCCTTTTCGGCAAGAGGCTCTGCTGCGGACGAGCGCCATGAGATGTTGCGTCTCTGGGAAAGCACAGATCCCCAGTGCTGTTGTGCCTGTAGATAGGGCGCCAAGGCACCGTGAAGAGCAGCAACAGCTTTCAGGGCTGGGCCCTTCCCTGTGGCAGAAGGAGCCGGACGTTTGCCTTTTCGGCAAGAGGCTCTGCCGCGGCCGAGCGCCATGAGATGTTGCGTCTCAGGGAAAGCCCATATCCCCAGTGCTGTTGTGCCTGTAGATAGGGCACCAAGGTTAGGTGAAGGGCAACAACAGCTTTCAGGGCTGGGCCCTTCCCTGTGGCAGAAGGAGCCGGACGTTTGCCTTTTTGGCAAGAGGCTCTGCCGCGGCTGAGCGCCATGAGATGCTGCGTCTCTGGGAAAGCACAGATCCCCAGTGCTGTTGTGCCTGTAGATAGGGCGCCAAGGCACCCTGAAGAGCAGCAACAGCTTTCAGGGCTGGGCCCTTCCCTGTGGCAGAAGGAGCCGGACGTCTGCCTTTTCGGCAAGAGGCTCTGCCGCGGCCGAGCGCCATGAGATGTTGCGTCTCTGGTAAAGCCCAGATCCCCAGTGCTGTTGTGCCTGTAGATAGGGCGCCAAGGCACCGTGAAGAGCAGCAACAGCTTTCAGGGCTGGGCCCTTCCCTGTGGGAGAAGGAGCCGGACGTTTGCCTTTTCGGCAAGAGGCTCTGCCGCGGCCGAGCTCCATGAGATGTTGCGTCTCTGGGAAAGCCCAGATCCCCAGTGCTGTTGTGCCTGTAGATAGGGCACCAAGGTTAGGTGAAGAGCAGCAACAGCTTTCAGGGCTGGGCCCTTCACTGTGGGAGAAGGAGCCGGACGTTTGCCTTTTCGGCAAGAGGCTCTGCCGCGGCCGAGCGCCATGAGATGCTGCGTCTCTGGGAAAGCACAGATCCCCAGTGCTGTTGTGCCTGTAGATAGGGCGCCAAGCCCCGTGAAGAGCAGCAACAGCTTTCAGGCTGGGTGCTTCCCTGTGGGAGAAGGAGCCGGACGTTTGCCTTTTCGGCAAGAGGCTCTGCCGCGGCCGAGCGCCATGAGATGTTGCGTCTCTGGGAAAGCCCAGATCCCCAGTGCTGTTGTGCCTGTAGATAGGGCGCTAAGGCACCCTGAAGAGCAGCAACAGCTTCCAGGGCTGGGCCCTTCCCTGTGGCAGAAGGAGCCGGACGTTTGCCTTTTCGGCAAGAGGCTCTGCCGCGGCCGAGCGCCATGAGATGCTGCGTCTCTGGGAAAGCACAGATCCCAAGTGCTGTTGTTCCTGTAGATAGGGCACCAAGGGACCGTGAAGAGCAGCGACAGCTTTCAGGGCTGGGCCCTTCCCTGAGGGAGAAGGAGCC
The DNA here is from genome assembly GCF_026419915.1 of Harpia harpyja. Taxonomy (NCBI): domain Eukaryota; kingdom Metazoa; phylum Chordata; class Aves; order Accipitriformes; family Accipitridae; genus Harpia; species Harpia harpyja. The sequence goes on from NW_026293423.1 coordinate 323,524, forward strand.
GGACGTTTGCCTTTTCGGCAAGAGGCTCTGCTGCGGACGAGCGCCATGAGATGTTGCGTCTCTGGGAAAGCACAGATCCCCAGTGCTGTTGTGCCTGTACATAGGGTGCCAAGGCACCGTGAAGAGCAGCAACAGCTTTCAGGGCTGGGCCCTTCCCTGTGGGAGAAGGAGCCGGACGTTTGCCTTTTCGGCAAGAGGCTCTGCCGCGGCCGAGCGCCATGAGGTGTTGCGTCTCTGGGAAAGCCCAGATCCCCAGTGCTGTTGTGCCTGTAGATAGGGCGCCAAGGCACCCTGAAGAGCAGCAACAGCTTTCAGGGCTGGGCCCTTCCCTGTGGGAGAAGGAGCTGGACGTTTGCCTTTTCGGCAAGAGGCTCTGCCGCGGCCGAGCGCCATGAGGTGTTGCGTCTCTGGGAAAGCCCATATCCCCAGTGCTGTTGTGCCTGTAGATAGGGCACCAAGGTTAGGTGAAGAGCAGCAACAGCTTTCAGGGCTGGGCCCTTCCCTGTGGCAGAAGGAGCCGGACGTTTGCCTTTTCGGCAAGAGGCTCTGCCGCGGCCGAGCGCCATGAGATGTTGCGTCTCTGGGAAAGCCCAGATCCCCAGTGCTGTTGTGCCTGTAGATAGGGTGCCAAGGCACCGTGAAGAGCAGCAACAGCTTTCAGGGCTGGGCCCTTCCCTGTGGGAGAAGGAGCCGGACGTTTGCCTTTTCGGCAAGAGGCTCTGCCGCGGCCGAGCGCCATGAGATGTTGCGTCTCTGGGAAAGCCCATATCCCCAGTGCTGTTGTGCCTGTAGATAGGGCGCCAAGGGACCGTGAAGAGCAGCAACAGCTTTCAGGGCTGGGCCCTTCCCTGTGGGAGAAGGAGCCGGACGTTTGCCTTTTCGGCAAGAGGCTCTGCTGCGGCCGAGCGCCATGAGATGCTGCGTCTCTGACAAGACACAGATCCCCAGTGCTGTTGTGCCTGTAGATAGGGCACCAAGGCACCGTGAAGAGCAGCAACAGCTTTCCGGGCTGGGCCCTTCCCTGTGGGAGAAGGAGCCGGACGTTTGCCTTTTCGGCAAGAGGCTCTGCCGCGGCCGAGCGCCATGAGATGTTGCGTGTCTGGGAAAGCCCAGATCCCGAGTGCTGGTGTGCCTGCAGATAGGGCGCCAAGGTTAGGTGAAGAGCAGCAACAGCTTTCAGGCTTGGGCCCTTCCCTGTGGCAGAATGAGCCGGACGTTTGCCTTTTCGGCAAGAGGCTCTGCTGCGGACGAGCGCCATGAGATGTTGCGTCTCTGGGAAAGCACAGATCCCCACTGCTCCTGTGCCTGTAGATAGGTTGCCAAGGGACAGTGAAGAGCAGCAACAGCTTTCAGGGCTGGGCCCTTCCCTGTGGCAGAAGGAGCCGGACGTTTGCCTTTTCGGCAAGAGGCTCTGCCGCGGCCGAGCGCCATGAGATGTTGCGTCTCTGGGAAAGCACAGATCCCCAGTGCTGTTGTGCCTGTAGATAGGGTGCCAAGGCACCATGAAGAGCAGCAACAGCTTTCAGGGCTGGGCCCTTCCCTGAGGGAGAAGGAGCCGGACGTTTGCCTTTTCGGCAAGAGGCTCTGACGCGGCCGAGCGCCATGAGATGTTGCGTCTCTGGGAAAGCCCATATCCCCAGTGCTGTTGTGCCTGTAGATAGGGTGCCAAGGCACCGTGAAGAGCAGCAACAGCTTTCAGGGCTGGGCCCTTCCCTGTGGCAGAAGGAGCCGGACGTTTGCGTTTTCGGCAAGAGGCTCTGCCGCGGCCGAGCGCCATGAGATGTTGCGTCTCTGGGAAAGCACAGATCCCCACTGCTGTTGTGCCTGTAGATAGGGCGCCAAGGCACCGTGAAGAGCAGCAACAGCTTTCAGGGCTGGGCCCTTCCTTGTGGAAGGATGAGCCGGACGTTTGCCTTTTCGGCAAGAGGCTCTGCCGCGGCCGAGCGCCATGAGATGTTGCGTCTCTGGGAAAGCACAGATCCCCACTGCTGTTGTGCCTGTAGATAGGGCGCCAAGGCACCGTGAAGAGCAGCAAGAGCTTTCAGGGCTGGGCCCTTCCCTGTGGGAGAAGGAGCCGGACGTTTGCCTTTTCGGCAAGAGGCTCTGCCGCGGCCGAGCGCCATGAGATGTTGCGTCTCTGAGAAAGCCCATATCCCCAGTGCTGTTGTGCCTGTAGATAGGGCACCAAGGCACCGTGAAGAGCAGCAACAGCTTTCCGGGTATGGGCCCTTCCCTGTGGGAGAAGGAGCCGGACGTTTGCCTTTTGGCAAGAGGCTCTGCCGCGGCCGAGCGCCATGAGATGTTGCGTCTCTGGGAAAGCCCAGATCCCCACTGCTGTTGTGCCTGTAGATAGGGCACCAAGGTTAGGTGAAGAGCAGCAACAGCTTTCAGGGCTGGGCCCTTCCCTGTGGGAGAAGGAGCCGGACGTTTGCCTTTTCGGCAAGAGGCTCTGCTGCGGCCGAGCGCCATGAGATGCTACGTCTCTGACAAGACACAGATCCCCAGTGCTGTTGTGCCTGTAGATAGGGTGCCAAGGTTAGGTGAAGAGCAGCAACACCTTTCCGGGCTGGGCCCTTCCCTGTGGCAGAAGGAGCCGGACGTTTGCCTTTTCGGCAAGAGGCTGTGCCGCGGCCGAGCGCCATGAGATGTTGCGTGTCTGGGAAAGCCCAGATCCCGAGTGCTGGTGTGCCTGCAGATAGGGCGCCAAGGTTAGGTGAAGAGCAGCAACAGCTTTAAGGCTTGGGCCCTTCCCTGTGGGAGAATGAGCCGGACGTTTGCCTTTTCGGCAAGAGGCTCTGCCGCGGCCGAGCGCCATGAGGTGTTGCGTCTCTGGGAAAGCCCATATCCCCAGTGCTGTTGTGCCTGTAGATAGGGCACCAAGGCACCGTGAAGAGCAGCTACAGCTTTCAGGGCTGGGCCCTTCCTTGTGGAAGAAGGAGCCGGACGTTTGCCTTTTCGGCAAGAGGCTCTACCGCGGCCGAGCGCCATGAGATGTTGCGTCTGTGGGAAAGCCCATATGTCCAGTGCTGTTGTGCCTGTAGATAGGGCGCCAAGCACCGTGAAGAGCAGCAACAGCTTTCAGGGCTGGGCGCTTCCCTGTGGGAGAAGGAGCCGGACGTTTGCCTTTTCGGCAAGAGGCTCTGCCGCGGCCGAGCGCCATGAGATGTTGCGTCTCTGGGAAAGCCCAGATCCCCAGTGCTGTTGTGCCTGTAGATAGGGCACCAAGGCACCCTGAAGAGCAGCAACAGCTTTCAGGGCTGGGCCCTTCCCTGTGGCAGAAGGAGCCGGACGTTTGCCTTTTCGGCAAGAGGCTCTGCCGCGGCCGAGCGCCATGAGATGTTGCGTCTCTGGGAAAGCCCATATCCCCAGTGCTGTTGTGCCTGTAGATAGGGCACCAAGGGACCGTGAAGAGCAGCAACAGCTTTCAGGGCTGGGCCCTTCCCTGTGGGAGAAGGAGCCGGACGTTTGCCTTTTCGGCAAGAGGCTCTGCCGCGGCCGAGCGCCATGAGATGCTGCGTGTCTGGGAAAGCACAGTTCCCAAGTGCTGTTGTTCCTGTAGATAGGGCACCAAGGGACCGTGAAGAGCAGCGACAGCTTTCAGGGCTGGGCCCTTCCCTGAGGGAGAAGGAGCCAGACGTTTGCCTTTTCGGCAAGAGGCTCTGCTGCGGACGAGCGCCATGAGATGTTGCGTCTCTGGGAAAGCCCAGATCCCCAGTGCTGTTGTGCCTGTAGATAGGTTGCCAAGGGACAGTGAAGAGCAGCAACAGCTTTCAGGGCTGGGCCCTTCCCTGTGGGAGAAGGAGCCGGACGTTTGCCTTTTCGGCAGGAGGCTCTGCCGCGGCCGAGCGCCATGAGATGTTGCGTCTCTGGGAAAGCACAGATCCCCAGTGCTGTTGTGCCTGTAGATAGGGTGCCAAGGCACCGTGAAGAGCAGCAACAGCTTTCAGGGCTGGGCCCTTCCCTGAGGGAGAAGGAGCCGGACGTTTGCCTTTTCGGCAAGAGGCTCTGACGCGGCCGAGCGCCATGAGATGTTGCGTCTCTGACAAGACACAGATCCCCAGTGCTGTTGTGCCTGTAGATAGGGCGCCAAGCACCGTGAAGAGCAGCAACAGCTTTCAGGGCTGGGCGCTTCCCTGTGGGAGAAGGAGCCGGACGTTTGCCTTTTCGGCAAGAGGCTCTGCCGCGGCCGAGCGCCATGAGATCTTGCGTCTCTGGGAAAGCCCAGATCCCCAGTGCTGTTGTGCCTGTAGATAGGGCGCCAAGGCACCCTGAAGAGCAGCAACAGCTTTCCGGGCTGGGCCCTTCCCTGTGGGAGAAGGAGCCGGACGTTTGCCTTTTCGGCAAGAGGCTCTGCCGCGGCCGAGCGCCATGAGATGCTGCGTCTCTGGGAAAGCACAGATCCCAAGTGCTGTTGTTCCTGTAGATAGGGCGCCAAGGTTAGGTGAAGAGCAGCAACAGGTTTCAGGGCTGGGCCCTTCCCTGAGGGAGAAGGAGCCAGACGTTTGCCTTTTCGGCAATAGGCTCTGCTGCGGACGAGCGCCATGAGATGTTGCGTCTCTGGGAAAGCACAGATCCCCAGTGCTGTTGTGCCTGTAGATAGGGTGCCAAGGGACAGTGAAGAGCAGCAACAGCTTTCAGGGCTGGGCCCTTCCCTGTGGGAGAAGGAGCCGGACGTTTGCCTTTTCGGCAAGAGGCTCTGCCGCGGCCGAGCGCCATGAGGTGTTGCGTCTCTGGGAAAGCCCAGATCCCCAGTGCTGTTGTGCCTGTAGATAGGGCGCCAAGGCACCCTGAAGAGCAGCAACAGCTTTCAGGGCTGGGCCCTTCCCTGTGGGAGAAGGAGCTGGACGTTTGCCTTTTCGGCAAGAGGCTCTGCCGCGGCCGAGCGCCATGAGATGTTTGCGTCTCTGGGAAAGCACAGATCCCAAGTGCTGTTGTTCCTGTAGATAGGGCACCAAGGGACCGTGAAGAGCAGCAACAGCTTTCAGGGCTGGGCTCTTCCTTGTGGAAGAAGGAGCCGGAAGTTTGCCTTTTCGGCAAGAGGCTCTGCCGCGGCCGAGCGCCATGAGATGTTGCGTCTCTGGGAAAGCACAGATCCCCACTGCTGTTGTGCCTGTAGATAGGGCGCCAAGGGACCGTGAAGAGCAGCAACAGCTTTCAGGGCTGGGCCCTTCCCTGTGGGAGAAGGAGCCGGACGTTTGCCTTTTCGGCAAGAGGCTCTGCCGTGGACGAGCGCCATGAGGTGTTGCGTCTCTGGGAAAGCCCATATCCCCAGTGCTGTTGTGCCTGTAGATAGGGCACCAAGGTTAGGTGAAGAGCAGCAACAGCTTTCAGGGCTGGGCCCTTCCCTGTGGCAGAAGGAGCCGGACGTTTGCCTTTTTGGCAAGAGGCTCTGCCGCGGCCGAGCGCCATGAGATGTTGCGTCTCTGGGAAAGCACAGATCCCCAGTGCTGTTGTGCCTGTAGATAGGGTGCCAAGGCACCGTGAAGAGCAGCAACAGCTTTCAGGGCTGGGCCCTTCCTTGTGGAAGAAGGAGCCGGACGTTTGCCTTTTCGGCAAGAGGCTGTGCCGCGGCCGAGCGCCATGAGATGTTGCGTCTCTGGGAAAGCACAGATCCCCACTGCTGTTGTGCCTGTAGATAGGGTGCCAAGGGACAGTGAAGAGCAGCAACAGCTTTCAGGGCTGGGCCCTTCCCTGTGGGAGAAGGAGCCGGACGTTTGCCTTTTCGGCAAGAGGCTCTGCTGCGGCCGAGCGCCATGAGATGCTGCGTCTCTGACAAGACACAGATCCCCAGTGCTGTTGTGCCTGTAGATAGGGCACCAAGGCACCGTGAAGAGCAGCAACAGCTTTCCGGGCTGGGCCCTTCCCTGTGGCAGAAGGAGCCTGACGTTTGCCTTTTCGGCAAGAGGCTGTGCCGCGGCCGAGCGCCATGAGATGTTGCGTGTCTGGGAAAGCCCAGATCCCCAGTGCTGGTGTGCCTGCAGATAGGGTGCCAAGGTTAGGTGAAGAGCAGCAACAGCTTTCAGGGCTGGGCCCTTCCCTGTGGGAGAAGGAGCCGGACGTTTGCCTTTTCGGCAAGAGGCTGTGCCGCGGCCGAGCGCCATGAGGTGTTGCGTCTCAGGGAAAGCACAGATCCCCAGTGCTGTTGTGCCTGTAGATAGGGCACCAAGGTTAGGTGAAGAGCAGCAACAGCTTTCAGGGCTGGGCCCTTCCCTGAGGGAGAAGGAGCCGGACGTTTGCCTTTTCGGCAAGAGGCTCTGCCGCGGCCGAGCGCCATGAGATGTTGCGTCTCTGGGAAAGCCCATATCCCCAGTGCTGTTGTGCCTGTAGATAGGGCACCAAGGTTAGGTGAAGAGCAGCAACAGCTTTCAGGGCTGGGCCCTTCCCTGTGGCAGAAGGAGCCGGACGTTTGCCTTTTCGGCAAGAGGCTCTGCCGCGGCCGAGCGCCATGAGATGTTGCGTGTCTGGGAAAGCCCAGATCCCGAGTGGTGGTGTGCCTGCAGATAGGGTGCCAAGGTTAGGTGAAAAGCAGCAACAGCTTTCAGGGCTGGGCCCTTCCCTGTGGGAGAAGGAGCCGGACGTTTGCCTTTTCGGCAAGAGGCTCTGCCGCGGCCGAGCGCCATGAGATGTTGCGTCTCTGAGAAAGCCCAGATCCCCAGTGCTGTTGTGCCTGTAGATAGGGCATCAAGGCACCGTGAAGAGCAGCAACAGCTTTCCGGGCTGGGCCCTTCCCTGTGGCAGAAGGAGCCGGACGTTTGCCTTTTCGGCAAGAGGCTCTGCCGCGGCCGAGCGCCATGAGATGCTGCGTCTCTGACAAGACACAGATCCCCAGTGCTGTTGTGCCTGTAGATAGGGCGCCAAGCACCGTGAAGAGCAGCAACAGCTTTCAGGGCTGGGCGCTTCCCTGTGGGAGAAGGAGCCGGACGTTTGCCTTTTCGGCAAGAGGCTCTGCCGCGGCCGAGCGCCATGAGATGTTGCGTCTCTGGGAAAGCCCAGATCCCCAGTGCTGTTGTGCCTGTAGATAGGGCGCCAAGGCACCCTGAAGAGCAGCAACAGCTTTCAGGGCTGGGCCCTTCCCTGTGGCAGAAGGAGCCGGACGTTTGCCTTTTCGGCAAGAGGCTCTGCCGCGGCCGAGCGCCATGAGATGTTACGTGTCTGGGAAAGCCCAGATCCCGAGTGCTGGTGTGCCTGCAGATAGGGTGCCAAGGTTAGGTGAAGAGCAGCAACAGCTTTCAGGCTTGGGCCCTTCCCTGTGGGAGAAGGAGCCGGACGTTTGCCTTTTCGGCAAGAGGCTCTGCCGCGGCCGAGCGCCATGAGATGTTGCGTCTCTGGGAAAGCCCATATCCCCAGTGCTGTTGTGCCTGTACATAGGGCACCAAGGGACCGTGAAGAGCAGCAACAGCTTTAAGGGCTGGGCCCTTCCCTGTGGGAGAAGGAGCCGGACGTTTGCCTTTTCGGCAAGAGGCTCTGCCGCGGCCGAGCGCCATGAGATGCTGCGTCTCTGGGAAAGCACAGATCCCAAGTGCTGTTGTTCCTGTAGATAGGGCACCAAGGGACCGTGAAGAGCAGCGACAGCTTTCAGGGCTGGGCCCTTCCCTGAGGGAGAAGGAGCCAGACGTTTGCCTTTTCGGCAAGAGGCTCTGCTGCGGACGAGCGCCATGAGATGTTGCGTCTCTGGGAAAGCACAGATCCCCACTGCTCCTGTGCCTGTAGATAGGTTGCCAAGGGACAGTGAAGAGCAGCAACAGCTTTCAGGGCTGGGCCCTTCCCTGTGGGAGAAGGAGCCGGACGTTTGCCTTTTCGGCAAGAGGCTCTGCCGCGGCTGAGCGCCATGAGATGTTGCGTCTCTGGGAAAGCACAGATCCCCAGTGCTGTTGTGCCTGTAGATAGGGTGCCAAGGCACCCTGAAGAGCAGCAACAGCTTTCAGGGCTGGGCGCTTCCCTGTGGGAGAAGGAGCCGGACGTTTGCCTTTTCGGCAAGAGGCTCTGCCGCGGCCGAGCGCCATGAGATGTTGCGTCTCTGGGAAAGCCCAGATCCCCAGTGCTGTTGTGCCTGTAGATAAGGCGCCAAGGCACCCTGAAGAGCAGCAACAGCTTTCAGGGCTGGGCCCTTCCCTGTGGCAGAAGGAGCCGGACGTTTGCCTTTTCGGCAAGAGGCTCTGCCGCGGCCGAGCGCCATGAGATGTTGCGTCTCTGGGAAAGCCCAGATCCCCAGTGCTGTTGTGCCTGTAGATAGGGCACCAAGGTTAGGTGAAGAGCAACAACAGCTTTCAGGGCTGGGCCCTTCACTGTGGGAGAAGGAGCCGGACGTTTGCCTTTTCGGCAAGAGGCTCTGCCGCGGCTGAGCGCCATGAGATGCTGCGTCTCTGACAAGACACAGATCCCCAGTGCTGTTGTGCCTGTAGATAGGGCGCCAAGCACCGTGAAGAGCAGCAACAGCTTTCAGGGCTGGGCCCTTCCCTGTGCCAAGCACCGTGAAGAGCAGCAACAGCTTTCAGGGCTGGGCCCTTCCCTGTGGGAGAAGGAGCCGGACGTTTGCCTTTTCGGCAAGAGGCTCTGCCGCGGGCCGAGCGCCATGAGATGTTGCGTCTCTGGGAAAGCACAGATCCCCAGTGCTGTTGTGCCTGTAGATAGGGCGCCAAGGCACCCTGAAGAGCAGCAACAGCTTTCAGGGCTGGGCCCTTCCCTGTGGCAGAAGGAGCCGGACGTTTGCCTTTTCGGCAAGAGGCTCTGCTGCGGCCGAGCGCCATGAGATGCTGCGTCTCTGACAAGACACAGATCCCCAGTGCTGTTGTGCCTGTAGATAGGGCACCAAGGCACCGTGAAGAGCAGCAACAGCTTTCCGGGCTGGGCCCTTCCCTGTGGCAGAAGGAGCCGGACGTTTGCCTTTTCGGCAAGAGGCTGTGCCGCGGGCCGAGCGCCATGAGATGTTGCGTGTCTGGGAAAGCCCAGATCCCGAGTGCTGGTGTGCCTGCAGATAGGGTGCCAAGGTTAGGTGAAGAGCAGCAACAGCTTTCAGGCTTGGGCCCTTCCCTGTGGGAGAAGGAGCCGGACGTTTGCCTTTTCGGCAAGAGGCTCTGCCCGCGGGCCGAGCGCCATGAGATGTTGCGTCTCTGGAAAGCCCATATCCCCAGTGCTGTTGTGCCTGTACATAGGGCACCAAGGGACCGTGAAGAGCAGCAACAGCTTTAAGGGCTGGGCCCTTCCCTGTGGGAGAAGGAGCCGGACGTTTGCCTTTTCGGCAAGAGGCTCTGCCGCGGTGCCGAGCGCCATGAGATGCTGCGTCTCTGGGAAAGCACAGATCCCAAGTGCCTGTTGTTCCTGTAGATAGGGCACCAAGGGACCGTGAAGAGCAGCGACAGCTTTCAGGGCTGGGCCCTTCCCTGAGGGAGAAGGAGCCAGACGTTTGCCTTTTCGGCAAGAGGCTCTGCTGCGGACGAGCGCCATGAGATGTTGCGTCTCTGGGAAAGCACAGATCCCCACTGCTCCTGTGCCTGTAGATAGGTTGCCAAGGGACAGTGAAGAGCAGCAACAGCTTTCAGGGCTGGGCCCTTCCCTGTGGGAGAAGGAGCCGGACGTTTGCCTTTTCGGCAAGAGGCTCTGCCGCGGCTGAGCGCCATGAGATGTTGCGTCTCTGGGAAAGCACAGATCCCCAGTGCTGTTGTGCCTGTAGATAGGGTGCCAAGGCACCCTGAAGAGCAGCAACAGCTTTCAGGGCTGGGCGCTTCCCTGTGGGAGAAGGAGCCGGACGTTTGCCTTTTCGGCAAGAGGCTCTGCCGCGGGCCCGAGCGCCATGAGATGTTGCGTCTCTGGGAAAGCCCATATCCCCAGTGCTGTTGTGCCTGTAGATAAGGCGCCAAGGCACCCTGAAGAGCAGCAACAGCTTTCAGGGCTGGGCCCTTCCCTGTGGCAGAAGGAGCCGGACGTTTGCCTTTTCGGCATGGAGCTCGGCCACGGCAGAGCTCCATGAGATGTTGCGTCTCTGGGAAAGCCCAGATCCCCAGTGCTGTTGTGCCTGTAGATAGGGCACCAAGGTTAGGTGAAGAGCAACAACAGCTTTCAGGGCTGGGCCCTTCACTGTGGGAGAAGGAGCCGGACGTTTGCCTTTTCGGCAAGAGGCTCTGCCGCGGCTGAGCGCCATGAGATGCTGCGTCTCTGACAAGACACAGATCCCCAGTGCTGTTGTGCCTGTAGATAGGGCGCCAAGCACCGTGAAGAGCAGCAACAGCTTTCAGGGCTGGGCCCTTCCCTGTGGGAGAAGGAGCCGGACGTTTGCCTTTTCGGCAAGAGGCTCTGCCGCGGCCGAGCGCCATGAGATGTTGCGTCTCTGGGAAAGCACAGATCCCCAGTGCTGTTGTGCCTGTAGATAGGGCGCCAAGGCACCCTGAAGAGCAGCAACAGCTTTCAGGGCTGGGCCCTTCCCTGTGGCAGAAGGAGCCGGACGTTTGCCTTTTCGGCAAGAGGCTCTGCTGCGGGCCGAGCGCCATGAGATGCTGCGTCTCTGACAAGACACAGATCCCCAGTGCTGTTGTGCCTGTAGATAGGGCACCAAGGCACCGTGAAGAGCAGCAACAGCTTTCCGGGCTGGGCCCTTCCCTGTGGCAGAAGGAGCCGGACGTTTGCCTTTTCGGCAAGAGGCTGTGCCGCGGCCGAGCGCCATGAGATGTTGCGTGTCTGGGAAAGCCCAGATCCCGAGTGCTGGTGTGCCTGCAGATAGGGTGCCAAGGTTAGGTGAAGAGCAGCAACAGCTTTCAGGCTTGGGCCCTTCCCTGTGGGAGAAGGAGCCGGACGTTTGCCTTTTCGGCAAGAGGCTCTGCCGCGGCCGAGCGCCATGAGATGTTGCGTCTCTGGGAAAGCCCATATCCCCAGTGCTGTTGTGCCTGTAGATAGGGCACCAAGGGACCGTGAAGAGCAGCAACAGCTTTAAGGGCTGGGCCCTTCCCTGTGGGAGAAGGAGCCGGACGTTTGCTTTTTCGGCAAGAGGCTCTGCCGCGGCCGAGCGCCATGAGATGCTGCGTCTCTGGGAAAGCACAGATCCCAAGTGCTGTTGTTCCTGTAGATAGGGCACCAAGGGACCGTGAAGAGCAGCGACAGCTTTCAGGGCTGGGCCCTTCCCTGAGGGAGAAGGAGCCAGACGTTTGCCTTTTCGGCAAGAGGCTCTGCTGCGGACGAGCGCCATGAGATGTTGCATCTCTGGGAAAGCACAGATCCCCACTGCTCCTGTGCCTGTAGATAGGTTGCCAAGGGACAGTGAAGAGCAGCAACAGCTTTCAGGGCTGGGCCCTTCCCTGTGGGAGAAGGAGCCGGACGTTTGCCTTTTCGGCAAGAGGCTCTGCCGCGGCCGAGCGCCATGAGATGTTGCGTCTCTGGGAAAGCCCATATCCCCAGTGCTGTTGTGCCTGTAGATAGGGTGCCAAGGCACCGTGAAGAGCAGCAACAGTTTTCAGGGCTGGGCCCTTCCCTGTGGGAGAAGGAGCCGGACGTTTGCCTTTTCGGCAAGAGGCTCTGCCGCGGCCGAGCGCCATGAGATGTTGCGTCTCTGGGAAAGCCCATATCCCTACTGCTGTTGAGCCTGTAGATAGGGCGCCAAGGCACCGTGAAGAGCAGCAACAGCTTTCAGGGCTGGGCCCTTCCTTGTGGAAGAAGGAGCCGGACGTTTGCCTTTTCGGCAAGAGGCTCTGCCGCGGCCGAGCGCCATGAGATGTTGCGTCTCTGGGAAAGCCCAGATCCCCACTGCTGTTGTGCCTGTAGATAGGGCGCCAAGGGACCGTGAAGAGCAGCAACAGCTTTCAGGGCTGGGCCCTTCCCTGTGGGAGAAGGAGCCGGACGTTTGCCTTTTTGGCAAGAGGCTCTGCCGCGGCCGAGCGCCATGAGATGTTGCGTCTCTGAGAAAGCCCATATCCCCAGTGCTGTTGTGCCTGTAGATAGGGCACCAAGGCACCCTGAAGAGCAGCAACAGCTTTCCGGGCTGGGCCCTTCCCTGTGGCAGAAGGAGCCGGACGTTTGCCTTTTCGGCAAGAGGCTGTGCCGCGGCCGAGCGCCATGAGATGTTGCGTGTCTGAGAAAGCCCAGATCCCGAGTGCTGGTGTGCCTGCAGATAGGGCGCCAAGGTTAGGTGAAGAGCAGCAACAGCTTTCAGGCTTGGGCCCTTCCCTGTGGGAGAATTAGCCGGACGTTTGCCTTTTCGGCAAGAGGCTCTGCCGCGGCCGAGCGCCATGAGGTGTTGCGTCTCTGGGAAAGCCCATATCCCCAGTGCTGTTGTGCCTGTAGATAGGGCACCAAGGCACCGTGAAGAGCAGCTACAGCTTTCAGGGCTGGGCCCTTCCTTGTGGAAGAAGGAGCCGGACGTTTGCCTTTTCGGCAAGAGGCTCTACCGCGGCCGAGCGCCATGAGATGTTGCGTCTCTGGGAAAGCCCATATGTCCAGTGCTGTTGTGCCTGTAGATAGGGCGCCAAGCACCGTGAAGAGCAGCAACAGCTTTCAGGGCTGGGCGCTTCCCTGTGGGAGAAGGAGCCGGACGTTTGCCTTTTCGGCAAGAGGCTCTGCCGCGGCCGAGCGCCATGAGATGTTGCGTCTCTGGGAAAGCCCAGATCCCCAGTGCTGTTGTGCCTGTAGATAGGGTGCCAAGGCACCCTGAAGAGCAGCAACAGCTTTCAGGGCTGGGCCCTTCCCTGTGGGAGAAGGAGCCGGACGTTTGCCTTTTCGGCAAGAGGCTGTGCCGCGGCCGAGCGCCATGAGGTGTTGCGTCTCAGGGAAAGCACAGATCCCCAGTGCTGTTGTGCCTGTAGATAGGGCGCCAAGGCACCGTGAAGAGCAGCAACAGCTTTCAGGGCTGGGCCCTTCCCTGAGGGAGAAGGAGCCGGACGTTTGCCTTTTCGGCAAGAGGCTCTGCCGCGGCCGAGCGCCATGAGATGTTGCGTCTCTGGGAAAGCCCATATCCCCAGTGCTGTTGTGCCTGTAGATAGGGCGCCAAGGCACCCTGAAGAGCAGCAACAGCTTTCAGGGCTGGGCCCTTCCCTGTGGCAGAAGGAGCCGGACGTTTGCCTTTTCGGCAAGAGGCTCTGCCGCGGCCGAGCGCCATGAGATGTTGTGTGTCTGGGAAAGCCCAGATCCCGAGTGCTGGTGTGCCTGCAGATAGGGTGCCAAGGTTAGGTGAAAAGCAGCAACAGCTTTCAGGCTTGGGCCCTTCCCTGTGGGAGAAGGAGCCGGACGTTTGCCTTTTCGGCAAGAGGCTCTGCTGCGGCCGAGCGCCATGAGATGTTGCGTCTCAGGGAAAGCACAGATCCCCAGTGCTGTTGTGCCTGTAGATAGGGTGCCAAGGCACCCTGAAGAGCAGCAACAGCTTTCAGGGCTGGGCGCTTCCCTGTGGCAGAAGGAGCCGGACGTTTGCCTTTTCGGCAAGAGGCTCTGCCGCGGCCGAGCGCCATGAGATGTTGCGTCTCTGGGAAAGCCCAGATCCCCAGTGCTGTTGTGCCTGTAGATAAGGCGCCAAGGCACCCTGAAGAGCAGCAACAGCTTTCAGGGCTGGGCGCTTCCCTGTGGCAGAAGGAGCCGGACGTTTGCCTTTTCGGCAAGAGGCTCTGCCGCGGTCGAGCGCCATGAGATGTTGCGTCTCTGAGAAAGCCCAGATCCCCAGTGCTGTTGTGCCTGTAGATAGGGCATCAAGGCACCGTGAAGAGCAGCAACAGCTTTCCGGGCTGGTCCCTTCCCTGTGGGAGAAGGAGCCGGACGTTTGCCTTTTTGGCAAGAGGCTCTGCCGCGGCCGAGCTCCATGAGATGTTGCGTCTCTGGGAAAGCCCAGATCCCCAGTGCTGTTGTGCCTGTAGATAGGGCACCAAGGTTAGGTGAAGAGCAACAACAGCTTTCAGGGCTGGGCCCTTCACTGTGGGAGAAGGAGCCGGACGTTTGCCTTTTCGGCAAGAGGCTCTGACGCGGCCGAGCGCCATGAGATGCTGCGTCTCTGACAAGACACAGATCCCCAGTGCTGTTGTGCCTGTAGATAGGGCGCCAAGCACCGTGAAGAGCAGCAACAGCTTTCAGGGCTGGGCCCTTCCCTGAGGGAGAAGGAGCCGGACGTTTGCCTTTTCGGCAAGAGGCTCTGCCACGGCCGAGCGCCATGAGATGTTGCGTCTCTGGGAAAGCCCAGATCCCCAGTGCTTTTGTGCCTGTAGATAGGGCGCCAAGGCACCCTGAAGAGCAGCAACAGCTTTCAGGGCTGGGCCCTTCCCTGTGGGAGAAGGAGCCGGACGTTTGCCTTTTCGGCAAGAGGCTCTGCCGCGGCCGAGCGCCATGAGATGCTGCGTCTCTGACAAGACACAGATCCCCAGTGCTGTTGTGCCTGTAGATAGGGCACCAAGGCACCGTGAAGAGCAGCAACAGCTTTCAGGGCTGGGCCCTTCCCTGTGGCAGAAGGAGCCGGACGTTTGCCTTTTCGGCAAGAGGCTGTGCCGCGGCCGAGCGCCATGAGATGTTGCGTGTCTGGGAAAGCCCAGATCCCGAGTGCTGGTGTGCCTGCAGATAGGGTGCCAAGGTTAGGTGAAGAGCAGCAACAGCTTTCAGGCTTGGGCCCTTCCCTGTGGGAGAAGGAGCCGGACGTTTGCCTTTTCGGCAAGAGGCTCTGCCGCGGCCGAGCGCCATGAGATGTTGCGTCTCTGGGAAAGCCCATATCCCCAGTGCTGTTGTGCCTGTAGATAGGGCACCAAGGGACCGTGAAGAGCAGCAACAGCTTTAAGGGCTGGGCCCTTCCCTGTGGGAGAAGGAGCCGGACGTTTGCCTTTTCGGCAAGAGGCTCTGCCGCGGCCGAGCGCCATGAGATGCTGCGTCTCTGGGAAAGCACAGATCCCAAGTGCTGTTGTTCCTGTAGATAGGGCACCAAGGGACCGTGAAGAGCAGCGACAGCTTTCAGGGCTGGGCCCTTCCCTGAGGGAGAAGGAGCCAGACGTTTGCCTTTTCGGCAAGAGGCTCTGCTGCGGACGAGCGCCATGAGATGTTGCGTCTCTGGGAAAGCACAGATCCCCACTGCTCCTGTGCCTGTAGATAGGTTGCCAAGGGACAGTGAAGAGCAGCAACAGCTTTCAGGGCTGGGCCCTTCCCTGTGGGAGAAGGAGCCGGACGTTTGCCTTTTCGGCAAGAGGCTCTGCCGCGGCCGAGCGCCATGAGATGTTGCGTCTCTGGGAAAGCACAGATCCCCAGTGCTGTTGTGCCTGTAGATAGGGTGCCAAGGCACCGTGAAGAGCAGCAACAGCTTTCAGGGCTGGGCCCTTCCCTGCGGGAGAAGGAGCCGGACGTTTGCCTTTTCGGCAAGAGGCTCTGACGCGGCCGAGCGCCATGAGATGTTGCGTCTCTGGGAAAGCCCATATCCCCAGTGCTGTTGTGCCTGTAGATAGAGTGCCAAGGCACCGTGAAGAGCAGCAACAGCTTTCAGGGCTGGGCCCTTCCCTGTGGCAGAAGGAGCCGGACGTTTGCCTTTTCGGCAAGAGGCTCTGCCGCGGCCGAGCGCCATGAGATGTTGCGTCTCTGGGAAAGCCCATATCCCCACTGCTGTTGTGCCTGTAGATAGGGCGCCAAGGCACCGTGAAGAGCAGCAACAGCTTTCAGGGCTGGGCCCTTCCTTGTGGAAGAAGGAGCCGGACGTTTGCCTTTTCGGCAAGAGGCTCTGCCGCGGCCGAGCGCCATGAGATGTTGCGTCTCTGGGAAAGCACAGATCCCCACTGCTGTTGTGCCTGTAGATAGGGCGCCAAGGGACCGTGAAGAGCAGCAACAGCTTTCAGGGCTGGGCCCTTCCCTGTGGGAGAAGGAGCCGGACGTTTGCCTTTTCGGCAAGAGGCTCTGCCGCGGCCGAGCGCCATGAGATGTTGCGTCTCTGAGAAAGCCCATATCCCCAGTGCTGTTGTGCCTGTAGATAGGGCACCAAGGCACCGTGAAGAGCAGCAACAGCTTTCCGGGTATGGGCCCTTCCCTGTGGGAGAAGGAGCCGGACGTTTGCCTTTTTGGCAAGAGGCTCTGCCGCGGCCAAGCTCCATGAGATGTTGCGTCTCTGGGAAAGCCCAGATCCCCAGTGCTGTTGTGCCTGTAGATAGGGCACCAAGGTTAGGTGAAGAGCAGCAACAGCTTTCAGGGCTGGGCCCTTCCCTGTGGGAGAAGGAGCCGGACGTTTGCCTTTTTGGCAAGAGGCTCTGCTGCGGCCGAGCGCCATGAGATGCTGCGTCTCTGACAAGACACAGATCCCCAGTGCTTTTGTGCCTGTAGATAGGGCACCAAGGCACCGTGAAGAGCAGCAACAGCTTTCCGGGCTGGGCCCTTCCCTGTGGCAGAAGGAGCCGGACGTTTGCCTTTTCGGCAAGAGGCTGTGCCGCGGCCGAGCGCCATGAGATGTTGCGTGTCTGGGAAAGCCCATATCCCCAGTGCTGGTGTGCCTGCAGATAGGGCGCCAAGAACCGTGAAGAGCAGCAACAGCTTTCAGGCTTGGGCCCTTCCCTGTGGGAGAATGAGCCGGACGTTTGCCTTTTCGGCAAGAGGCTCTGCCGCGGCCGAGCGCCATGAGGTGTTGCGTCTCTGGGAAAGCCCATATCCCCAGTGCTGTTGTGCCTGTAGATAGGGCACCAAGGCACCGTGAAGAGCAGCTACAGCTTTCAGGGCTGGGCCCTTCCTTGTGGAAGAAGGAGCCAGACGTTTGCCTTTTCGGCAAGAGGCTCTACCGCGGCCGAGCGCCATGAGATGTTGCGTCTCTGGGAAAGCCCATATCTCCAGTGCTGTTGTGCCTGTAGATAGGGCGCCAAGCACCGTGAAGAGCAGCAACAGCTTTCAGGGCTGGGCCCTTCCCTGTGGGAGAAGGAGCCGGACGTTTGCCTTTTCGGCAAGAGGCTCTGCCGCGGCCGAGCGCCATGAGATGTTGCGTCTCTGGGAAAGCCCAGATCCCCAGTGCTGTTGTGCCTGTAGATAGGGCGCCAAGGCACCCTGAAGAGCAGCAACAGCTTTCAGGGCTGGGCCCTTCCCTGTGGCAGAAGGAGCCGGACGTTTGCCTTTTCGGCAAGAGGCTCTGCCGCGGCCGAGCGCCATGAGATGTTGCGTCTCTGGGAAAGCCCATATCCCCAGTGCTGTTGTGCCTGTAGATAGGGCACCAAGGGACCGTGAAGAGCAGCAACAGCTTTAAGGGCTGGGCCCTTCCCTGTGGGAGAAGGAGCCGGACGTTTGCCTTTTCGGCAAGAGGCTCTGCCGCGGCCGAGCGCCATGTGATGTTGCGTCTCTGGGAAAGCACAGATCCCCAGTGCTGTTGTGCCTGTAGATAGGGTGCCAAGGCACCCTGAAGAGCAGCAACAGCTTTCCGGGCTGGGCCCTTCCCTGTGGGAGAAGGAGCCGGACGTTTGCCTTTTCGGCAAGAGGATCTGCCGCGGCCGAGCGCCATGAGATGCTGCGTCTCTGGGAAAGCACAGATCCCAAGTGATGTTGTTCCTGTAGATAGGGCACCAAGGGACCGTGAAGAGCAGCAACAGCTTTCAGGGCTGGGCCCTTCCTTGTGGAAGAAGGAGCCGGACGTTTGCCTTTTCGGCAAGAGGCTCTGCCGCGGCCGAGCGCCATGAGATGTTGCGTCTCTGGGAAAGCACAGATCCCCACTGCTGTTGTGCCTGTAGATAGGGCGCCAAGGGACCGTGAAGAGCAGCAACAGCTTTCAGGGCTGGGCCCTTCCCTGTGGGAGAAGGAGCCGGACGTTTGCCTTTTCGGCAAGAGGCTCTGCCGCGGCCGAGCGCCATGAGGTGTTGCGTCTCTGGGAAAGCCCATATCCCCAGTGCTGTTGTGCCTGTAGATAGGGCGCCAAGAACCGTGAAGAGCAGCAACAGCTTTCAGGGCTGGGCGCTTCCCTGTGGGAGAAGGAGCCGGACGTTTGCCTTTTCGGCAAGAGGCTCTGCCGCGGCCGAGCGCCATGAGATGTTGCGTCTCTGGGAAAGCCCAGATCCCCAGTGCTGTTGTGCCTGTAGATAGGGCGCCAAGGCACCGTGAAGAGCAGCAACAGCTTTCAGGGCTGGGCCCTTCCTTGTGGAAGAAGGAGCCGGACGTTTGCCTTTTCGGCAAGAGGCTCTGCCGCGGCCGAGCGCCATGAGATGTTGCGTCTCTGGGAAAGCACAGATCCCCAGTGCTGTTGTGCCTGTAGATAGGGCGCCAAGGGACCGTGAAGAGCAGCAACAGCTTTCAGGGCTGGGCCCTTCCCTGTGGGAGAAGGAGCCGGACGTTTGCCTTTTCGGCAAGAGGCTCTGCTGCGGCCGAGCGCCATGAGATGCTGCGTCTCTGACAAGACACAGATCCCCAGTGCTGTTGTGCCTGTAGATAGGGCGCCAAGGCACCGTGAAGAGCAGCAACAGCTTTCCGGGCTGGGCCCTTCCCTGTGGGAGAAGGAGCCGGACGTTTGCCTTTTCGGCAAGAGGCTGTGCCGCGGCCGAGCGCCATGAGATGTTGCGTGTCTGGGAAAGCCCAGATCCCGAGTGCTGGTGTGCCTGCAGATAGGGTGCCAAGGTTAGGTGAAGAGCAGCAACAGCTTTCAGGGCTGGGCCCTTCCCTGTGGGAGAAGGAGCCGGACGTTTGCCTTTTCGGCAAGAGGCTCTGCCGCGGCCGAGCGCCATGAGGTGTTGCGTCTCTGGGAAAGCCCATATCCCCAGTGCTGTTGTGCCTGTAGATAGGGCACCAAGGCACCGTGAAGAGCAGCTACAGCTTTCAGGGCTGGGCCCTTCCTTGTGGAAGAAGGAGCCGGACGTTTGCCTTTTCGGCAAGAGGCTCTACCGCGGCCGAGCGCCATGAGATGTTGCGTCTCTGGGAAAGCCCATATCTCCAGTGCTGTTGTGCCTGTAGATAGGGCGCCAAGCACCGTGAAGAGCAGCAACAGCTTTCAGGGCTGGGCGCTTCCCTGTGGGAGAAGGAGCCGGACGTTTGCCTTTTCGGCAAGAGGCTCTGCCGCGGCCGAGCGCCATGAGATGTTGCGTCTCTGGGAAAGCCCAGATCCCCAGTGCTGTTGTGCCTGTAGATAGGGCGCCAAGGCACCCTGAAGAGCAGCAACAGCTTTCAGGGCTGGGCCCTTCCCTGAGGGAGAAGGAGCCGGACGTTTGCCTTTTCGGCAAGAGGCTCTGCCGCGGCCGAGCGCCATGAGATGTTGCGTCTCTGGGAAAGCCCATATCCCCAGTGCTGTTGTGCCTGTAGATAGGGCACCAAGGGACCGTGAAGAGCAGCAACAGCTTTCAGGGCTGGGCCCTTCCCTGTGGGAGAAGGAGCCGGACGTTTGCCTTTTCGGCAAGAGGCTCTGCCGCGGCCGAGCGCCATGAGATGCTGCGTCTCTGGGAAAGCACAGATCCCAAGTGCTGTTGTTCCTGTAGATAGGGCACCAAGGGACCGTGAAGAGCAGCGACAGCTTTCAGGGCTGGGCCCTTCCCTGAGGGAGAAGGAGCCAGACGTTTGCCTTTTCGGCAAGAGGCTCTGCTGCGGACGAGCGCCATGAGATGTTGCGTCTCTGGGAAAGCACAGATCCCCACTGCTCCTGTGCCTGTAGATAGGTTGCCAAGGGACAGTGAAGAGCAGCAACAGCTTTCAGGGCTGGGCCCTTCCCTGTGGGAAAAGGAGCCGGACGTTTGCCTTTTCGGCAAGAGGCTCTGCCGTGGCCGAGCGCCATGAGATGTTGCGTCTCTGGGAAAGCACAGATCCCCAGTGCTGTTGTGCCTGTAGATAGGGTGCCAAGGCACCGTGAAGAGCAGCAACAGCTTTCAGGGCTGGGCCCTTCCCTGAGGGAGAAGGAGCCGGACGTTTGCCTTTACGGCAAGAGGCTCTGACGCGGCCGAGCGCCATGAGATGTTGCGTCTCTGACAAGACACAGATCCCCAGTGCTGTTGTGCCTGTAGATAGGGCGCCAAGCACCGTGAAGAGCAGCAACAGCTTTCAGGGCTGGGCGCTTCCCTGTGGGAGAAGGAGCCGGACGTTTGCCTTTTCGGCAAGAGGCTCTGCCGCGGCCGAGCGCCATGAGATGCTGCGTCTCTGGGAAAGCACAGATCCCAAGTGCTGTTGTGCCTGTAGATAGGGCACCAAGGGACCGTGAAGAGCAGCAACAGGTTTCAGGGCTGGGCCCTTCCCTGAGGGAGAAGGAGCCAGACGTTTGCCTTTTCGGCAATAGGCTCTGCTGCGGACGAGCGCCATGAGATGTTGCGTCTCTGGGAAAGCACAGATCCCCAGTGCTGTTGTGCCTGTAGATAGGGTGCCAAGGGACAGTGAAGAGCAGCAACAGCTTTCAGGGCTGGGCCCTTCCCTGTGGGAGAAGGAGCCGGACGTTTGCCTTTTCGGCAAGAGGCTCTGCCACGGCCGAGCGCCATGAGACGTTGCGTCTCTGGGAAAGCCCATATCCCCAGTGCTGTTGTGCCTGTAGATAGGGTGCCAAGGCACCCTGAAGAGCAGCAACAGCTTTCCGGGCTGGGCCCTTCCCTGTGGGAGAAGGAGCCGGACGTTTGCCTTTTCGGCAAGAGGCTCTGCCGCGGCCGAGCGCCATGAGATGCTGCGTCTCTGGGAAAGCACAGATCCCAAGTGCTGTTGTTCCTGTAGATAGGGCACCAAGGGACCGTGAAGAGCAGCAACAGCTTTCAGGGCTGGGCCCTTCCTTGTGGAAGAAGGAGCCGGACGTTTGCCTTTTCGGCAAGAGGCTCTGCCGCGGCCGAGCGCCATGAGATGTTGCGTCTCTGGGAAAGCACAGATCCCCACTGCTGTTGTGCCTGTAGATAGGGCGCCAAGGGACCGTGAAGAGCAGCAACAGCTTTCAGGGCTGGGCCCTTCCCTGTGGAAGAAGGAGCCGGACGTTTGCCTTTTCGGCAAGAGGCTCTGCCGCGGCCGAGCGCCATGAGAACTTGCGTCTCTGGGAAAGCACAGATCCCCACTGCTGTTGTGCCTGTAGATAGGGCGCCAAGGCACCGTGAAGAGCAGCAACAGCTTTCAGGGCTGGGCCCTTCCCTGTGGGAGAAGGAGCCGGACGTTTGCCTTTTCGGCAAGAGGCTCTGCCGCGGCCGAGCGCCATGAGGTGTTGCGTCTCTGGGAAAGCCCATATCCCCAGTGCTGTTGTGCCTGTAGATAGGGCGCCAAGCACCGTGAAGAGCAGCAACAGCTTTCAGGGCTGGGCGCTTCCCTGTGGGAGAAGGAGCCGGACGTTTGCCTTTTCGGCAAGAGGCTCTGCCGCGGCCGAGCGCCATGAGATGTTGCGTCTCTGGGAAAGCCCAGATCCCCAGTGCTGTTGTGCCTGTAGATAGGGCACCAAGGTTAGGTGAAGAGCAGCAACAGCTTTCAGGGCTGGGCCCTTCCCTGTGGGAGAAGGAGCCGGACGTTTGCCTTTTTGGCAAGAGGCTCTGCTGCGGCCGAGCGCCATGAGATGCTGCGTCTCTGACAAGACACAGATCCCCAGTGCTTTTGTGCCTGTAGATAGGGCACCAAGGCACCGTGAAGAGCAGCAACAGCTTTCCGGGCTGGGCCCTTCCCTGTGGCAGAAGGAGCCGGACGTTTGCCTTTTCGGCAAGAGGCTGTGCCGCGGCCGAGCGCCATGAGATGTTGCGTGTCTGGGAAAGCCCAGATCCCGAGTGCTGGTGTGCCTGCAGATAGGGCGCCAAGAACCGTGAAGAGCAGCAACAGCTTTCAGGCTTGGGCCCTTCCCTGTGGGAGAATGAGCCGGACGTTTGCCTTTTCGGCAAGAGGCTCTGCCGCGGCCGAGCGCCATGAGGTGTTGCGTCTCTGGGAAAGCCCATATCCCCAGTGCTGTTGTGCCTGTAGATAGGGCACCAAGGCACCGTGAAGAGCAGCTACAGCTTTCAGGGCTGGGCCCTTCCTTGTGGAAGAAGGAGCCAGACGTTTGCCTTTTCGGCAAGAGGCTCTACCGCGGCCGAGCGCCATGAGATGTTGCGTCTCTGGGAAAGCCCATATCTCCAGTGCTGTTGTGCCTGTAGATAGGGCGCCAAGCACCGTGAAGAGCAGCAACAGCTTTCAGGGCTGGGCCCTTCCCTGTGGGAGAAGGAGCCGGACGTTTGCCTTTTCGGCAAGAGGCTCTGCCGCGGGCCGAGCGCCATGAGATGTTGCGTCTCTGGGAAAGCCCAGATCCCCAGTGCTGTTGTGCCTGTAGATAGGGCGCCAAGGCACCCTGAAGAGCAGCAACAGCTTTCAGGGCTGGGCCCTTCCCTGTGGCAGAAGGAGCCGGACGTTTGCCTTTTCGGCAAGAGGCTCTGCCGCGGCCGAGCGCCATGAGATGTTGCGTCTCTGGGAAAGCCCATATCCCCAGTGCTGTTGTGCCTGTAGATAGGGCACCAAGGGACCGTGAAGAGCAGCAACAGCTTTAAGGGCTGGGCCCTTCCCTGTGGGAGAAGGAGCCGGACGTTTGCCTTTTCGGCAAGAGGCTCTGCCGCGGCCGAGCGCCATGTGATGTTGCGTCTCTGGGAAAGCACAGATCCCCAGTGCTGTTGTGCCTGTAGATAGGGTGCCAAGGCACCCTGAAGAGCAGCAACAGCTTTCCGGGCTGGGCCCTTCCCTGTGGGAGAAGGAGCCGGACGTTTGCCTTTTCGGCAAGAGGATCTGCCGCGGCCGAGCGCCATGAGATGCTGCGTCTCTGGGAAAGCACAGATCCCAAGTGATGTTGTTCCTGTAGATAGGGCACCAAGGGACCGTGAAGAGCAGCAACAGCTTTCAGGGCTGGGCCCTTCCTTGTGGAAGAAGGAGCCGGACGTTTGCCTTTTCGGCAAGAGGCTCTGCCGCGGCCGAGCGCCATGAGATGTTGCGTCTCTGGGAAAGCACAGATCCCCACTGCTGTTGTGCCTGTAGATAGGGCGCCAAGGGACCGTGAAGAGCAGCAACAGCTTTCAGGGCTGGGCCCTTCCCTGTGGGAGAAGGAGCCGGACGTTTGCCTTTTCGGCAAGAGGCTCTGCCGCGGCCGAGCGCCATGAGGTGTTGCGTCTCTGGGAAAGCCCATATCCCCAGTGCTGTTGTGCCTGTAGATAGGGCGCCAAGAACCGTGAAGAGCAGCAACAGCTTTCAGGGCTGGGCGCTTCCCTGTGGGAGAAGGAGCCGGACGTTTGCCTTTTCGGCAAGAGGCTCTGCCGCGGCCGAGCGCCATGAGATGTTGCGTCTCTGGGAAAGCCCAGATCCCCAGTGCTGTTGTGCCTGTAGATAGGGCGCCAAGGCACCGTGAAGAGCAGCAACAGCTTTCAGGGCTGGGCCCTTCCTTGTGGAAGAAGGAGCCGGACGTTTGCCTTTTCGGCAAGAGGCTCTGCCGCGGCCGAGCGCCATGAGATGTTGCGTCTCTGGGAAAGCACAGATCCCCAGTGCTGTTGTGCCTGTAGATAGGGCGCCAAGGGACCGTGAAGAGCAGCAACAGCTTTCAGGGCTGGGCCCTTCCCTGTGGGAGAAGGAGCCGGACGTTTGCCTTTTCGGCAAGAGGCTCTGCTGCGGCCGAGCGCCATGAGATGCTGCGTCTCTGACAAGACACAGATCCCCAGTGCTGTTGTGCCTGTAGATAGGGCGCCAAGGCACCGTGAAGAGCAGCAACAGCTTTCCGGGCTGGGCCCTTCCCTGTGGGGGAAGGAGCCGGACGTTTGCCTTTTCGGCAAGAGGCTGTGCCGCGGCCGAGCGCCATGAGATGTTGCGTGTCTGGGAAAGCCCAGATCCCGAGTGCTGGTGTGCCTGCAGATAGGGTGCCAAGGTTAGGTGAAGAGCAGCAACAGCTTTCAGGGCTGGGCCCTTCCCTGTGGGAGAAGGAGCCGGACGTTTGCCTTTTCGGCAAGAGGCTCTGCCGCGGCCGAGCGCCATGAGGTGTTGCGTCTCTGGGAAAGCCCATATCCCCAGTGCTGTTGTGCCTGTAGATAGGGCACCAAGGCACCGTGAAGAGCAGCTACAGCTTTCAGGGCTGGGCCCTTCCTTGTGGAAGAAGGAGCCGGACGTTTGCCTTTTCGGCAAGAGGCTCTACCGCGGCCGAGCGCCATGAGATGTTGCGTCTCTGGGAAAGCCCATATCTCCAGTGCTGTTGTGCCTGTAGATAGGGCGCCAAGCACCGTGAAGAGCAGCAACAGCTTTCAGGGCTGGGCGCTTCCCTGTGGGAGAAGGAGCCGGACGTTTGCCTTTTCGGCAAGAGGCTCTGCCGCGGCCGAGCGCCATGAGATGTTGCGTCTCTGGGAAAGCCCAGATCCCCAGTGCTGTTGTGCCTGTAGATAGGGCGCCAAGGCACCCTGAAGAGCAGCAACAGCTTTCAGGGCTGGGCCCTTCCCTGAGGGAGAAGGAGCCGGACGTTTGCCTTTTCGGCAAGAGGCTCTGCCGCGGCCGAGCGCCATGAGATGTTGCGTCTCTGGGAAAGCCCATATCCCCAGTGCTGTTGTGCCTGTAGATAGGGCACCA
Source organism: Harpia harpyja (assembly GCF_026419915.1). NCBI lineage: Eukaryota > Metazoa > Chordata > Aves > Accipitriformes > Accipitridae > Harpia > Harpia harpyja. The sequence continues at coordinate 347,902 of NW_026293423.1, forward strand.
AGGGACCGTGAAGAGCAGCAACAGCTTTAAGGGCTGGGCCCTTCCCTGTGGGAGAAGGAGCCGGACGTTTGCCTTTTCGGCAAGAGGCTCTGCCGCGGCCGAGCGCCATGAGATGCTGCGTCTCTGGGAAAGCACAGATCCCAAGTGCTGTTGTTCCTGTAGATAGGGCACCAAGGGACCGTGAAGAGCAGCGACAGCTTTCAGGGCTGGGCCCTTCCCTGAGGGAGAAGGAGCCAGACGTTTGCCTTTTCGGCAAGAGGCTCTGCTGCGGACGAGCGCCATGAGATGTTGCGTCTCTGGGAAAGCACAGATCCCCACTGCTCCTGTGCCTGTAGATAGGTTGCCAAGGGACAGTGAAGAGCAGCAACAGCTTTCAGGGCTGGGCCCTTCCCTGTGGGAAAAGGAGCCGGACGTTTGCCTTTTCGGCAAGAGGCTCTGCCGTGGCCGAGCGCCATGAGATGTTGCGTCTCTGGGAAAGCACAGATCCCCAGTGCTGTTGTGCCTGTAGATAGGGTGCCAAGGCACCGTGAAGAGCAGCAACAGCTTTCAGGGCTGGGCCCTTCCCTGAGGGAGAAGGAGCCGGACGTTTGCCTTTACGGCAAGAGGCTCTGACGCGGCCGAGCGCCATGAGATGTTGCGTCTCTGACAAGACACAGATCCCCAGTGCTGTTGTGCCTGTAGATAGGGCGCCAAGCACCGTGAAGAGCAGCAACAGCTTTCAGGGCTGGGCGCTTCCCTGTGGGAGAAGGAGCCGGACGTTTGCCTTTTCGGCAAGAGGCTCTGCCGCGGCCGAGCGCCATGAGATGCTGCGTCTCTGGGAAAGCACAGATCCCAAGTGCTGTTGTGCCTGTAGATAGGGCACCAAGGGACCGTGAAGAGCAGCAACAGGTTTCAGGGCTGGGCCCTTCCCTGAGGGAGAAGGAGCCAGACGTTTGCCTTTTCGGCAATAGGCTCTGCTGCGGACGAGCGCCATGAGATGTTGCGTCTCTGGGAAAGCACAGATCCCCAGTGCTGTTGTGCCTGTAGATAGGGTGCCAAGGGACAGTGAAGAGCAGCAACAGCTTTCAGGGCTGGGCCCTTCCCTGTGGGAGAAGGAGCCGGACGTTTGCCTTTTCGGCAAGAGGCTCTGCCACGGCCGAGCGCCATGAGACGTTGCGTCTCTGGGAAAGCCCATATCCCCAGTGCTGTTGTGCCTGTAGATAGGGTGCCAAGGCACCCTGAAGAGCAGCAACAGCTTTCCGGGCTGGGCCCTTCCCTGTGGGAGAAGGAGCCGGACGTTTGCCTTTTCGGCAAGAGGCTCTGCCGCGGCCGAGCGCCATGAGATGCTGCGTCTCTGGGAAAGCACAGATCCCAAGTGCTGTTGTTCCTGTAGATAGGGCACCAAGGGACCGTGAAGAGCAGCAACAGCTTTCAGGGCTGGGCCCTTCCTTGTGGAAGAAGGAGCCGGACGTTTGCCTTTTCGGCAAGAGGCTCTGCCGCGGCCGAGCGCCATGAGATGTTGCGTCTCTGGGAAAGCACAGATCCCCACTGCTGTTGTGCCTGTAGATAGGGCGCCAAGGGACCGTGAAGAGCAGCAACAGCTTTCAGGGCTGGGCCCTTCCCTGTGGAAGAAGGAGCCGGACGTTTGCCTTTTCGGCAAGAGGCTCTGCCGCGGCCGAGCGCCATGAGAACTTGCGTCTCTGGGAAAGCACAGATCCCCACTGCTGTTGTGCCTGTAGATAGGGCGCCAAGGCACCGTGAAGAGCAGCAACAGCTTTCAGGGCTGGGCCCTTCCCTGTGGGAGAAGGAGCCGGACGTTTGCCTTTTCGGCAAGAGGCTCTGCCGCGGGCCGAGCGCCATGAGGTGTTGCGTCTCTGGGAAAGCCCATATCCCCAGTGCTGTTGTGCCTGTAGATAGGGCGCCAAGCACCGTGAAGAGCAGCAACAGCTTTCAGGGCTGGGCGCTTCCCTGTGGGAGAAGGAGCCGGACGTTTGCCTTTTCGGCAAGAGGCTCTGCCGCGGCCGAGCGCCATGAGATGTTGCGTCTCTGGGAAAGCCCAGATCCCCAGTGCTGTTGTGCCTGTAGATAGGGCGCCAAGGCACCGTGAAGAGCAGCAACAGCTTTCAGGGCTGGGCCCTTCCTTGTGGAAGAAGGAGCCGGACGTTTGCCTTTTCGGCAAGAGGCTCTGCCGCGGCCGAGCGCCATGAGATGTTGCGTCTCTGGGAAAGCACAGATCCCCAGTGCTGTTGTGCCTGTAGATAGGGCGCCAAGGGACCGTGAAGAGCAGCAACAGCTTTCAGGGCTGGGCCCTTCCCTGTGGGAGAAGGAGCCGGACGTTTGCCTTTTCGGCAAGAGGCTCTGCTGCGGCCGAGCGCCATGAGATGCTGCGTCTCTGACAAGACACAGATCCCCAGTGCTGTTGTGCCTGTAGATAGGGCGCCAAGGCACCGTGAAGAGCAGCAACAGCTTTCCGGGCTGGGCCCTTCCCTGTGGGAGAAGGAGCCGGACGTTTGCCTTTTCGGCAAGAGGCTGTGCCGCGGCCGAGCGCCATGAGATGTTGCGTGTCTGGGAAAGCCCAGATCCCGAGTGCTGGTGTGCCTGCAGATAGGGTGCTAAGGTTAGGTGAAGAGCAGCAACAGCTTTCAGGGCTGGGCCCTTCCCTGTGGGAGAAGGAGCCGGACGTTTGCCTTTTCGGCAAGAGGCTCTGCCGCGGGCCGAGCGCCATGAGGTGTTGCGTCTCTGGGAAAGCCCATATCCCCAGTGCTGTTGTGCCTGTAGATAGGGCACCAAGGCACCGTGAAGAGCAGCAACAGCTTTCAGGGCTGGGCCCTTCCTTGTGGAAGAAGGAGCCGGACGTTTGCCTTTTCGGCAAGAGGCTCTACCGCGGCCGAGCGCCATGAGGTGTTGCGTCTCTGGGAAAGCCCATATCTCCAGTGCTGTTGTGCCTGTAGATAGGGCGCCAAGCACCGTGAAGAGCAGCAACAGCTTTCAGGGCTGGGCGCTTCCCTGTGGGAGAAGGAGCCGGACGTTTGCCTTTTCGGCAAGAGGCTCTGCCGCGGCCGAGCGCCATGAGATGTTGCGTCTCTGGGAAAGCCCAGATCCCCAGTGCTGTTGTGCCTGTAGATAGGGCGCCAAGGCACCCTGAAGAGCAGCAACAGCTTTCAGGGCTGGGCCCTTCCCTGAGGGAGAAGGAGCCGGACGTTTGCCTTTTCGGCAAGAGGCTCTGCCGCGGCCGAGCGCCATGAGATGTTGCGTCTCTGGGAAAGCCCATATCCCCAGTGCTGTTGTGCCTGTAGATAGGGCACCAAGGGACCGTGAAGAGCAGCAACAGCTTTAAGGGCTGGGCCCTTCCCTGTGGGAGAAGGAGCCGGACGTTTGCCTTTTCGGCAAGAGGCTCTGCCGCGGCCGAGCGCCATGAGATGCTGCGTCTCTGGGAAAGCACAGATCCCAAGTGCTGTTGTTCCTGTAGATAGGGCACCAAGGGACCGTGAAGAGCAGCGACAGCTTTCAGGGCTGGGCCCTTCCCTGAGGGAGAAGGAGCCAGACGTTTGCCTTTTCGGCAAGAGGCTCTGCTGCGGACGAGCGCCATGAGATGTTGCGTCTCTGGGAAAGCACAGATCCCCACTGCTCCTGTGCCTGTAGATAGGTTGCCAAGGGACAGTGAAGAGCAGCAACAGCTTTCAGGGCTGGGCCCTTCCCTGTGGGAAAAGGAGCCGGACGTTTGCCTTTTCGGCAAGAGGCTCTGCCGCGGCCGAGCGCCATGAGATGTTGCGTCTCTGGGAAAGCACAGATCCCCAGTGCTGTTGTGCCTGTAGATAGGGTGCCAAGGCACCGTGAAGAGCAGCAACAGCTTTCAGGGCTGGGCCCTTCCCTGAGGGAGAAGGAGCCGGACGTTTGCCTTTACGGCAAGAGGCTCTGACGCGGCCGAGCGCCATGAGATGTTGCGTCTCTGACAAGACACAGATCCCCAGTGCTGTTGTGCCTGTAGATAGGGCGCCAAGCACCGTGAAGAGCAGCAACAGCTTTCAGGGCTGGGCGCTTCCCTGTGGGAGAAGGAGCCGGACGTTTGCCTTTTCGGCAAGAGGCTCTGCCGCGGCCGAGCGCCATGAGATGCTGCGTCTCTGGGAAAGCACAGATCCCAAGTGCTGTTGTGCCTGTAGATAGGGCACCAAGGGACCGTGAAGAGCAGCAACAGGTTTCAGGGCTGGGCCCTTCCCTGAGGGAGAAGGAGCCAGACGTTTGCCTTTTCGGCAATAGGCTCTGCTGCGGACGAGCGCCATGAGATGTTGCGTCTCTGGGAAAGCACAGATCCCCAGTGCTGTTGTGCCTGTAGATAGGGTGCCAAGGGACAGTGAAGAGCAGCAACAGCTTTCAGGGCTGGGCCCTTCCCTGTGGGAGAAGGAGCCGGACGTTTGCCTTTTCGGCAAGAGGCTCTGCCACGGCCGAGCGCCATGAGACGTTGCGTCTCTGGGAAAGCCCATATCCCCAGTGCTGTTGTGCCTGTAGATAGGGTGCCAAGGCACCCTGAAGAGCAGCAACAGCTTTCCGGGCTGGGCCCTTCCCTGTGGGAGAAGGAGCCGGACGTTTGCCTTTTCGGCAAGAGGCTCTGCCGCGGCCGAGCGCCATGAGATGCTGCGTCTCTGGGAAAGCACAGATCCCAAGTGCTGTTGTTCCTGTAGATAGGGCACCAAGGGACCGTGAAGAGCAGCAACAGCTTTCAGGGCTGGGCCCTTCCTTGTGGAAGAAGGAGCCGGACGTTTGCCTTTTCGGCAAGAGGCTCTGCCGCGGCCGAGCGCCATGAGATGTTGCGTCTCTGGGAAAGCACAGATCCCCACTGCTGTTGTGCCTGTAGATAGGGCGCCAAGGGACCGTGAAGAGCAGCAACAGCTTTCAGGGCTGGGCCCTTCCCTGTGGAAGAAGGAGCCGGACGTTTGCCTTTTCGGCAAGAGGCTCTGCCGCGGCCGAGCGCCATGAGAACTTGCGTCTCTGGGAAAGCACAGATCCCCACTGCTGTTGTGCCTGTAGATAGGGCGCCAAGGCACCGTGAAGAGCAGCAACAGCTTTCAGGGCTGGGCCCTTCCCTGTGGGAGAAGGAGCCGGACGTTTGCCTTTTCGGCAAGAGGCTCTGCCGCGGCCGAGCGCCATGAGGTGTTGCGTCTCTGGGAAAGCCCATATCCCCAGTGCTGTTGTGCCTGTAGATAGGGCGCCAAGCACCGTGAAGAGCAGCAACAGCTTTCAGGGCTGGGCGCTTCCCTGTGGGAGAAGGAGCCGGACGTTTGCCTTTTCGGCAAGAGGCTCTGCCGCGGCCGAGCGCCATGAGATGTTGCGTCTCTGGGAAAGCCCAGATCCCCAGTGCTGTTGTGCCTGTAGATAGGGCGCCAAGGCACCGTGAAGAGCAGCAACAGCTTTCAGGGCTGGGCCCTTCCTTGTGGAAGAAGGAGCCGGACGTTTGCCTTTTCGGCAAGAGGCTCTGCCGCGGCCGAGCGCCATGAGATGTTGCGTCTCTGGGAAAGCCCAGATCCCCACTGCTGTTGTGCCTGTAGATAGGGCGCCAAGGGACCGTGAAGAGCAGCAACAGCTTTCAGGGCTGGGCCCTTCCCTGTGGGAGAAGGAGCCGGACGTTTGCCTTTTCGGCAAGAGGCTCTGCTGCGGCCGAGCGCCATGAGATGCTGCGTCTCTGACAAGACACAGATCCCCAGTGCTGTTGTGCCTGTAGATAGGGCACCAAGGCACCGTGAAGAGCAGCAACAGCTTTCCGGGCTGGGCCCTTCCCTGTGGGAGAAGGAGCCGGACGTTTGCCTGTTCGGCAAGAGGCTGTGCCGCGGCCGAGCGCCATGAGATGTTGCGTGTCTGGGAAAGCCCAGATCCCGAGTGCTGGTGTGCCTGCAGATAGGGTACCAAGGTTAGGTGAAGAGCAGCAACAGCTTTCAGGGCTGGGCCCTTCCCTGTGGGAGAAGGAGCCGGACGTTTGCCTTTTCGGCAAGAGGCTGTGCCGCGGCCGAGCGCCATGAGGTGTTGCGTCTCAGGGAAAGCACAGATCCCCAGTGCTGTTGTGCCTGTAGATAGGGTGCCAAGGGACAGTGAAGAGCAGCAACAGCTTTCAGGGCTGGGCCCTTCCCTGAGGGAGAAGGAGCCGGACGTTTGCCTTTTCGGCAAGAGGCTCTGCCGCGGCCGAGCGCCATGAGATGTTGCGTCTCTGGGAAAGCCCATATCCCCAGTGCTGTTGTGCCTGTAGATAGGGCACCAAGGCACCCTGAAGAGCAGCAACAGCTTTCAGGGCTGGGCCCTTCCCTGTGGCAGAAGGAGCCGGACGTTTGCCTTTTCGGCAAGAGGCTCTGCCGCGGCCGAGCGCCATGAGATGTTGCATCTCTGGGAAAGCCCAGATCCCCAGTGCTGGTGTGCCTGCAGATAGGGTGCCAAGGTTAGGTGAAAAGCAGCAACAGCTTTCAGGGCTGGGCCCTTCCCTGTGGGAGAAGGAGCCGGACGTTTGCCTTTTCGGCAAGAGGCTCTGCCGCGGCCGAGCGCCATGAGATGTTGCGTCTCAGGGAAAGCACAGATCCCCAGTGCTGTTGTTCCTGTAGATAGGGCGCCAAGGGACCGTGAAGAGCAGCAACAGCTTCCAGGGCTGGGCCCTTCCCTGTGGGAGAAGGAGCCGGACGTTTGCCTTTTCGGCAAGAGGCTCTGCCGCGGCCGAGCGCCATGAGAACTTGCGTCTCTGGGAAAGCCCAGATCCCCAGTGCTGGTGTGCCTGCAGATAGGGTGCCAAGGTTAGGTGAAAAGCAGCAACAGCTTTCAGGCTTGGGCCCTTCCCTGTGGGAGAAGGAGCCGGACGTTTGCCTTTTCGGCAAGAGGCTCTGCCGCGGCCGAGCGCCATGAGATGTTGCGTCTCTGGGAAAGCCCAGATCCCCAGTGCTGTTGTGCCTGTAGATAGGGTGCCAAGGCACCGTGAAGAGCAGCAACAGCTTTCAGGGCTGGGCGCTTCCCTGTGGGAGAAGGAGCCGGACGTTTGCCTTTTCGGCAAGAGGCTCTGCCGCGGCCGAGCGCCATGAGATGTTGCGTCTCTGGGAAAGCCCATATCCCCAGTGCTGTTGTGCCTGTAGATAAGGCGCCAAGGCACCCTGAAGAGCAGCAACAGCTTTCAGGGCTGGGCCCTTCCCTGTGGGAGAAGGAGCCGGACGTTTGCCTTTTCGGCAAGAGGCTCTGCCGCGGCCGAGCGCCATGAGATGTTGCGTCTCTGAGAAAACCCAGATCCCCAGTGCTGTTGTGCCTGTAGATAGGGCATCAAGGCACCGTGAAGAGCAGCAACAGCTTTCCGGGCTGGGCCCTTCCCTGTGGGAGAAGGAGCCGGACGTTTGCCTTTTTGGCAAGAGGCTGTGCCGCGGCCGAGCTCCATGAGATGTTGCGTCTCTGGGAAAGCCCAGATCCCCAGTGCTGTTGTGCCTGTAGATAGGGCACCAAGGTTAGGTGAAGAGCAACAACAGCTTTCAGGGCTGGGCCCTTCACTGTGGGAGAAGGAGCCGGACGTTTGCCTTTTCGGCAAGAGGCTCTGCCGCGGCCGAGCGCCATGAGATGCTGCGTCTCTGACAAGACACAGATCCCCAGTGCTGTTGTGCCTGTAGATAGGGCGCCAAGCACCGTGAAGAGCAGCAACAGCTTTCAGGGCTGGGCGCTTCCCTGTGGCAGAAGGAGCCGGACGTTTGCCTTTTCGGCAAGAGGCTCTGCTGCGGCCGAGCGCCATGAGATGCTGCGTCTCTGACAAGACACAGATCCCCAGTGCTGTTGTGCCTGTAGATAGGGCACCAAGGCACCGTGAAGAGCAGCAACAGCTTTCCGGGCTGGGCCCTTCCCTGTGGCAGAAGGAGCCGGACGTTTGCCTTTTCGGCAAGAGGCTGTGCCGCGGCCGAGCGCCATGAGATGTTGCGTGTCTGGGAAAGCCCAGATCCCGAGTGCTGGTGTGCCTGCAGATAGGGTGCCAAGGTTAGGTGAAGAGCAGCAACAGCTTTCAGGCTTGGGCCCTTCCCTGTGGGAGAAGGAGCCGGACGTTTGCCTTTTCGGCAAGAGGCTCTGCCGCGGCCGAGCGCCATGAGATGTTGCGTCTCTGGGAAAGCCCATATCCCCAGTGCTGTTGTGCCTGTAGATAGGGCACCAAGGCACCGTGAAGAGCAGCAACAGCTTTAAGGGCTGGGCCCTTCCCTGTGGGAGAAGGAGCCGGACGTTTGCCTTTTCGGCAAGAGGCTCTGCCGCGGCCGAGCGCCATGAGATGCTGCGTCTCTGGGAAAGCACAGATCCCAAGTGCTGTTGTTCCTGTAGATAGGGCACCAAGGGACCGTGAAGAGCAGCGACAGCTTTCAGGGCTGGGCCCTTCCCTGAGGGAGAAGGAGCCAGACGTTTGCCTTTTCGGCAAGAGGCTCTGCTGCGGACGAGCGCCATGAGATGTTGCGTCTCTGGGAAAGCACAGATCCCCACTGCTCCTGTGCCTGTAGATAGGTTGCCAAGGGACAGTGAAGAGCAGCAACAGCTTTCAGGGCTGGGCCCTTCCCTGAGGGAGAAGGAGCCGGACGTTTGCCTTTTCGGCAAGAGGCTCTTCCGCGGCCGAGCGCCATGAGATGTTGCGTCTCTGGGAAAGCCCAGATCCCCAGTGCTGTTGTGCCTGTAGATAGGGTGCCAAGGCACCGTGAAGAGCAGCAACAGCTTTCAGGGCTGGGCCCTTCCCTGAGGGAGAAGGAGCCGGACGTTTGCCTTTTCGGCAAGAGGCTCTGACGCGGCCGAGCGCCATGAGATGTTGCGTCTCTGGGAAAGCCCATATCCCCAGTGCTGTTGTGCCTGTAGATAGGGTGCCAAGGCACCGTGAAGAGCAGCAACAGCTTTCAGGGCTGGGCCCTTCCCTGTGGCAGAAGGAGCCGGACGTTTGCCTTTTCGGCAAGAGGCTCTGCCGCGGCCGAGCGCCATGAGATGTTGCGTCTCTGGGAAAGCCCATATCCCCACTGCTGTTGTGCCTGTAGATAGGGCGCCAAGGCACCGTGAAGAGCAGCAACAGCTTTCAGGGCTGGGCCCTTCCTTGTGGAAGAAGGAGCCGGACGTTTGCCTTTTCGGCAAGAGGCTCTGCCGCGGCCGAGCGCCATGAGATGTTGCGTCTCTGGGAAAGCACAGATCCCCACTGCTGTTGTGCCTGTAGATAGGGCGCCAAGGGACCGTGAAGAGCAGCAACAGCTTTCAGGGCTGGGCCCTTCCCTGTGGGAGAAGGAGCCGGACGTTTGCCTTTTCGGCAAGAGGCTCTGCCGCGGCCGAGCGCCATGAGATGTTGCGTCTCTGAGAAAGCCCATATCCCCAGTGCTGTTGTGCCTGTAGATAGGGCACCAAGGCACCGTGAAGAGCAGCAACAGCTTTCAGGGCTGGGCCCTTTCCTGTGGGAGAAGGAGCCGGACGTTTGCCTTTTTGGCAAGAGGCTCTGCCGCGGCCGAGCTCCATGAGATGTTGCGTCTCTGGGAAAGCCCAGATCCCCAGTGCTGTTGTGCCTGTAGATAGGGCACCAAGGTTAGGTGAAGAGCAGCAACAGCTTTCAGGGCTGGGCCCTTCCCTGTGGGAGAAGGAGCCGGACGTTTGCCTTTTCGGCAAGAGGCTCTGCTGCGGCCGAGCGCCATGAGATGCTGCGTCTCTGACAAGACACAGATCCCCAGTGCTGTTGTGCCTGTAGATAGGGCACCAAGGCACCGTGAAGAGCAGCAACAGCTTTCCGGGCTGGGCCCTTCCCTGTGGCAGAAGGAGCCGGACGTTTGCCTTTTCGGCAAGAAGCTGTGCCGCGGCCGAGCGCCATGAGATGTTGCGTCTCTGGGAAAGCCCAGATCCCGAGTGCTGGTGTGCCTGCAGATAGGGCGCCAAGGTTAGTGAAGAGCAGCAACAGCTTTCAGGCTTGGGCCCTTCCCTGTGGGAGAAGGAGCCGGACGTTTGCCTTTTCGGCAAGAGGCTCTGCCGCGGCCGAGCGCCATGAGGTGTTGCGTCTCTGGGAAAGCCCATATCCCCAGTGCTGTTGTGCCTGTAGATAGGGCACCAAGGCACCGTGAAGAGCAGCTACAGCTTTCAGGGCTGGGCGCTTCCCTGTGGCAGAAGGAGCCGGACGTTTGCCTTTTCGGCAAGAGGCTCTGCCGCGGCCGAGCGCCATGAGATGTTGCGTCTCTGGGAAAGCCCAGATCCCGAGTGCTGGTGTGCCTGCAGATAGGGTGCCAAGGTTAGGTGAAAAGCAGCAACAGCTTTCAGGGCTGGGCCCTTCCCTGTGGGAGAAGGAGCCGGACGTTTGCCTTTTCGGCAAGAGGCTCTGCTGCGGCCGAGCGCCATGAGATGTTGCGTCTCAGGGAAAGCCCAGATCCCCAGTGCTGTTGTGCCTGTAGATAGGGTGCCAAGGCACCGTGAAGAGCAGCAACAGCTTTCAGGGCTGGGCGCTTCCCTGTGGCAGAAGGAGCCGGACGTTTGCCTTTTCGGCAAGAGGCTCTGCTGCGGCCGAGCGCCATGAGATGCTGCGTCTCTGACAAGACACAGATCCCCAGTGCTGTTGTGCCTGTAGATAGGGCGCCAAGGCACCGTGAAGAGCAGCAACAGCTTTCAGGGCTGGGCCCTTCCCTGTGGCAGAAGGAGCCGGACGTTTGCCTTTTCGGCAAGAGGCTCTGCCGCGGCCGAGCGCCATGAGGTGTTGCGTCTCTGGGAAAGCCCATATCCCCAGTGCTGTTGTGCCTGTAGATAGGGCACCAAGGGACCCTGAAGAGCAGCTACAGCTTTCAGGGCTGGGCCCTGCCTTGTGGAAGAAGGAGCCGGACGTTTGCCTTTTCGGCAAGAGGCTCTACCGCGGCCGAGCGCCATGAGATGTTGCGTCTCTGGGAAAGCCCATATCTCCAGTGCTGTTGTGCCTGTAGATAGGGCGCCAAGCACCGTGAAGAGCAGCAACAGCTTTCAGGGCTGGGCGCTTCCCTGTGGGAGAAGGAGCCGGACGTTTGCCTTTTCGGCAAGAGGCTCTGCCGCGGCCGAGCGCCATGAGATGTTGCGTCTCTGGGAAAGCCCAGATCCCCAGTGCTGTTGTGCCTGTAGATAGGGCGCCAAGGCACCCTGAAGAGCAGCAACAGCTTTCAGGGCTGGGCCCTTCCCTGTGGGAGAAGGAGCCGGACGTTTGCCTTTTCGGCAAGAGGCTGTGCCGCGGCCGAGCGCCATGAGGTGTTGCGTCTCAGGGAAAGCACAGATCCCCAGTGCTGTTGTGCCTGTAGATAGGGTGCCAAGGGACAGTGAAGAGCAGCAACAGCTTTCAGGGCTGGGCCCTTCCCTGAGGGAGAAGGAGCCGGACGTTTGCCTTTTCGGCAAGAGGCTCTGCCGCGGCCGAGCGCCATGAGATGTTGCGTCTCTGGGAAAGCACAGATCCCCAGTGCTGTTGTGCCTGTAGATAGGGCGCCAAGGCACCCTGAAGAGCAGCAACAGCTTTCAGGGCTGGGCCCTTCCCTGTGGCAGAAGGAGCCGGACGTTTGCCTTTTCGGCAAGAGGCTCTGCCGCGGCCGAGCGCCATGAGATGTTGTGTGTCTGGGAAAGCCCAGATCCCGAGTGCTGGTGTGCCTGCAGATAGGGTGCCAAGGTTAGGTGAAAAGCAGCAACAGCTTTCAGGCTTGGGCCCTTCCCTGTGGGAGAAGGAGCCGGACGTTTGCCTTTTCGGCAAGAGGCTTTGCTGCGGCCGAGCGCCATGAGATGTTGCGTCTCAGGGAAAGCACAGATCCCCAGTGCTGTTGTGCCTGTAGATAGGGTGCCAAGGCACCCTGAAGAGCAGCAACAGCTTTCAGGGCTGGGCGCTTCCCTGTGGCAGAAGGAGCCGGACGTTTGCCTTTTCGGCAAGAGGCTCTGCCGCGGCCGAGCGCCATGAGATGTTGCGTCTCTGGGAAAGCCCATATCCCCAGTGCTGTTGTGCCTGTAGATAAGGCGCCAAGGCACCCTGAAGAGCAGCAACAGCTTTCAGGGCTGGGCCCTTCCCTGTGGGAGAAGGAGCCGGACGTTTGCCTTTTCGGCAAGAGGCTCTGCCGCGGCCGAGCGCCATGAGATGTTGCGTCTCTGAGAAAGCCCAGATCCCCAGTGCTGTTGTGCCTGTAGATAGGGCATCAAGGCACCGTGAAGAGCAGCAACAGCTTTCCGGGCTGGGCCCTTCCCTGTGGCAGAAGGAGCCGGACGTTTGCCTTTTTGGCAAGAGGCTCTGCCGCGGCCGAGCTCCATGAGATGTTGCGTCTCTGGGAAAGCCCAGATCCCCAGTGCTGTTGTGCCTGTAGATAGGGCACCAAGGTTAGGTGAAGAGCAACAACAGCTTTCAGGGCTGGGCCCTTCACTGTGGGAGAAGGAGCCGGACGTTTGCCTTTTCGGCAAGAGGCTCTGCCGCGGCCGAGCGCCATGAGATGTTGCGTCTCTGGGAAAGCCCAGATCCCGAGTGCTGGTGTGCCTGCAGATAGGGTGCCAAGGTTAGGTGAAAAGCAGCAACAGCTTTCAGGGCTGGGCCCTTCCCTGTGGGAGAAGGAGCCGGACGTTTGCCTTTTCGGCAAGAGGCTCTGCTGCGGCCGAGCGCCATGAGATGTTGCGTCTCAGGGAAAGCCCAGATCCCCAGTGCTGTTGTGCCTGTAGATAGGGTGCCAAGGCACCGTGAAGAGCAGCAACAGCTTTCAGGGCTGGGCGCTTCCCTGTGGCAGAAGGAGCCGGACGTTTGCCTTTTCGGCAAGAGGCTCTGCTGCGGCCGAGCGCCATGAGATGCTGCGTCTCTGACAAGACACAGATCCCCAGTGCTGTTGTGCCTGTAGATAGGGCGCCAAGGCACCGTGAAGAGCAGCAACAGCTTTCAGGGCTGGGCCCTTCCCTGTGGCAGAAGGAGCCGGACGTTTGCCTTTTCGGCAAGAGGCTCTGCCGCGGCCGAGCGCCATGAGGTGTTGCGTCTCTGGGAAAGCCCATATCCCCAGTGCTGTTGTGCCTGTAGATAGGGCACCAAGGGACCCTGAAGAGCAGCTACAGCTTTCAGGGCTGGGCCCTGCCTTGTGGAAGAAGGAGCCGGACGTTTGCCTTTTCGGCAAGAGGCTCTACCGCGGCCGAGCGCCATGAGATGTTGCGTCTCTGGGAAAGCCCATATCTCCAGTGCTGTTGTGCCTGTAGATAGGGCGCCAAGCACCGTGAAGAGCAGCAACAGCTTTCAGGGCTGGGCGCTTCCCTGTGGGAGAAGGAGCCGGACGTTTGCCTTTTCGGCAAGAGGCTCTGCCGCGGCCGAGCGCCATGAGATGTTGCGTCTCTGGGAAAGCCCAGATCCCCAGTGCTGTTGTGCCTGTAGATAGGGCGCCAAGGCACCCTGAAGAGCAGCAACAGCTTTCAGGGCTGGGCCCTTCCCTGTGGCAGAAGGAGCCGGACGTTTGCCTTTTCGGCAAGAGGCTCTGCCGCGGCCGAGCGCCATGAGATGTTGTGTGTCTGGGAAAGCCCAGATCCCGAGTGCTGGTGTGCCTGCAGATAGGGTGCCAAGGTTAGGTGAAAAGCAGCAACAGCTTTCAGGCTTGGGCCCTTCCCTGTGGGAGAAGGAGCCGGACGTTTGCCTTTTCGGCAAGAGGCTTTGCTGCGGCCGAGCGCCATGAGATGTTGCGTCTCAGGGAAAGCACAGATCCCCAGTGCTGTTGTGCCTGTAGATAGGGTGCCAAGGCACCCTGAAGAGCAGCAACAGCTTTCAGGGCTGGGCGCTTCCCTGTGGGAGAAGGAGCCGGACGTTTGCCTTTTCGGCAAGAGGCTCTGCCGCGGCCGAGCGCCATGAGATGTTGCGTCTCTGGGAAAGCCCATATCCCCAGTGCTGTTGTGCCTGTAGATAAGGCGCCAAGGCACCCTGAAGAGCAGCAACAGCTTTCAGGGCTGGGCCCTTCCCTGTGGGAGAAGGAGCCGGACGTTTGCCTTTTCGGCAAGAGGCTCTGCCGCGGCCGAGCGCCATGAGATGTTGCGTCTCTGAGAAAGCCCAGATCCCCAGTGCTGTTGTGCCTGTAGATAGGGCATCAAGGCACCGTGAAGAGCAGCAACAGCTTTCCGGGCTGGGCCCTTCCCTGTGGCAGAAGGAGCCGGACGTTTGCCTTTTTGGCAAGAGGCTCTGCCGCGGCCGAGCTCCATGAGATGTTGCGTCTCTGGGAAAGCCCAGATCCCCAGTGCTGTTGTGCCTGTAGATAGGGCACCAAGGTTAGGTGAAGAGCAACAACAGCTTTCAGGGCTGGGCCCTTCACTGTGGGAGAAGGAGCCGGACGTTTGCCTTTTCGGCAAGAGGCTCTGCCGCGGCCGAGCGCCATGAGATGCTGCGTCTCTCACAAGACACAGATCCCCAGTGCTGTTGTGCCTGTAGATAGGGCGCCAAGCACCGTGAAGAGCAGCAACAGCTTTCAGGGCTGGGCGCTTCCCTGTGGGAGAAGGAGCCGGACGTTTGCCTTTTCGGCAAGAGGCTCTGCCGCGGCCGAGCGCCATGAGATGTTGCATCTCTGGGAAAGCCCAGATCCCCAGTGCTCTTGTGCCTGTAGATAGGGCGCCAAGGCACCCTGAAGAGCAGCAACAGCTTTCAGGGCTGGGCCCTTCCCTGTGGCAGAAGGAGCCGGACGTTTGCCTTTTCGGCAAGAGGCTCTGCTGCGGCCGAGCGCCATGAGATGCTGCGTCTCTGACAAGACACAGATCCCCAGTGCTGTTGTTCCTGTAGATAGGGCACCAAGGCACCGTGAAGAGCAGCAACAGCTTTCCGGGCTGGGCCCTTCCCTGTGGGAGAAGGAGCCGGACGTTTGCCTTTTCGGCAAGAGGCTGTGCCGCGGCCGAGCGCCATGAGGTGTTGCGTCTCAGGGAAAGCACAGATCCCCAGTGCTGTTGTGCCTGTAGATAGGGTGCCAAGGGACAGTGAAGAGCAGCAACAGCTTTCAGGGCTGGGCCCTTCCCTGAGGGAGAAGGAGCCGGACGTTTGCCTTTTCGGCAAGAGGCTCTGCCGCGGCCGAGCGCCATGAGATGTTGCGTCTCTGGGAAAGCACAGATCCCCAGTGCTGTTGTGCCTGTAGATAGGGCACCAAGGTTAGGTGAAGAGCAGCAACAGCTTTCAGGGCTGGGCCCTTCCCTGTGGCAGAAGGAGCCGGACGTTTGCCTTTTCGGCAAGAGGCTCTGCCGCGGCCGAGCGCCATGAGATGTTGCGTCTCTGGGAAAGCCCATATCTCCAGTGCTGTTGTGCCTGTAGATAGGGCGCCAAGCACCGTGAAGAGCAGCAACAGCTTTCAGGGCTGGGCGCTTCCCTGTGGGAGAAGGAGCCGGACGTTTGCCTTTTCGGCAAGAGGCTCTGCCGCGGCCGAGCGCCATGAGATGTTGCGTCTCTGGGAAAGCCCAGATCCCCAGTGCTGTTGTGCCTGTAGATAGGGCGCCAAGGCACCCTGAAGAGCAGCAACAGCTTTCAGGGCTGGGCCCTTCCCTGTGGGAGAAGGAGCCGGACGTTTGCCTTTTCGGCAAGAGGCTCTGCCGCGGCCGAGCGCCATGAGGTGTTGCGTCTCAGGGAAAGCACAGATCCCCAGTGCTGTTGTGCCTGTAGATAGGGTGCCAAGGGACAGTGAAGAGCAGCAACAGCTTTCAGGGCTGGGCCCTTCCCTGAGGGAGAAGGAGCCGGACGTTTGCCTTTTCGGCAAGAGGCTCTGCTGCGGCCGAGCGCCATGAGATGTTGCGTCTCTGGGAAAGCACAGATCCCCACTGCTGTTGTGCCTGTAGATAGGGCGCCAAGGCACCCTGAAGAGTAGCAACAGCTTTCAGGGCTGGGCCCTTCCCTGTGGCAGAAGGAGCCGGACGTTTGCCTTTTCGGCAAGAGGCTCTGCCGCGGCCGAGCGCCATGAGATGTTGTGTGTCTGGGAAAGCCCAGATCCCGAGTGCTGGTGTGCCTGCAGATAGGGTGCCAAGGTTAGGTGAAAAGCAGCAACAGCTTTCAGGCTTGGGCCCTTCCCTGTGGGAGAAGGAGCCGGACGTTTGCCTTTTCGGCAAGAGGCTTTGCTGCGGCCGAGCGCCATGAGATGTTGCGTCTCAGGGAAAGCACAGATCCCCAGTGCTGTTGTGCCTGTAGATAGGGTGCCAAGGCACCCTGAAGAGCAGCAACAGCTTTCAGGGCTGGGCGCTTCCCTGTGGCAGAAGGAGCCGGACGTTTGCCTTTTCGGCAAGAGGCTCTGCCGCGGCCGAGCGCCATGAGATGTTGCGTCTCTGGGAAAGCCCATATCCCCAGTGCTGTTGTGCCTGTAGATAAGGCGCCAAGGCACCCTGAAGAGCAGCAACAGCTTTCAGGGCTGGGCCCTTCCCTGTGGCAGAAGGAGCCGGACGTTTGCCTTTTCGGCAAGAGGCTCTGCCGCGGCCGAGCGCCATGAGATGTTGCGTCTCTGAGAAAGCCCAGATCCCCAGTGCTGTTGTGCCTGTAGATAGGGCATCAAGGCACCGTGAAGAGCAGCAACAGCTTTCCGGGCTGGGCCCTTCCCTGTGGGAGAAGGAGCCGGACGTTTGCCTTTTTGGCAAGAGGCTCTGCCGCGGCCGAGCTCCATGAGATGTTGCGTCTCTGGGAAAGCCCAGATCCCCAGTGCTGTTGTGCCTGTAGATAGGGCACCAAGGTTAGGTGAAGAGCAACAACAGCTTTCAGGGCTGGGCCCTTCACTGTGGGAGAAGGAGCCGGACGTTTGCCTTTTCGGCAAGAGGCTCTGCCGCGGCCGAGCGCCATGAGATGCTGCCTCTCTCACAAGACACAGATCCCCAGTGCTGTTGTGCCTGTAGATAGGGCGCCAAGCACCGTGAAGAGCAGCAACAGCTTTCAGGGCTGGGCGCTTCCCTGTGGGAGAAGGAGCCGGACGTTTGCCTTTTCGGCAAGAGGCTCTGCCGCGGCCGAGCGCCATGAGGTGTTGCGTCTCAGGGAAAGCCCATATCCCCAGTGCTGTTGTGCCTGTAGATAGGGTGCCAAGGGACAGTGAAGAGCAGCAACAGCTTTCAGGGCTGGGCCCTTCCCTGAGGGAGAAGGAGCCGGACGTTTGCCTTTTCGGCAAGAGGCTCTGCCGCGGCCGAGCGCCATGAGATGTTGCGTCTCTGAGAAAGCCCATATCCCCAGTGCTGTTGTGCCTGTAGATAGGGCACCAAGGTTAGGTGAAGAGCAGCAACAGCTTTCAGGGCTGGGCCCTTCCCTGTGGCAGAAGGAGCCGGACGTTTGCCTTTTCGGCAAGAGGCTCTGCCGCGGCCGAGCGCCATGAGATGTTGTGTGTCTGGGAAAGCCCAGATCCCGAGTGCTGGTGTGCCTGCAGATAGGGTGCCAAGGTTAGGTGAAAAGCAGCAACAGCTTTCAGGCTTGGGCCCTTCCCTGTGGGAGAAGGAGCCGGACGTTTGCCTTTTCGGCAAGAGGCTTTGCTGCGGCCGAGCGCCATGAGATGTTGCGTCTCAGGGAAAGCACAGATCCCCAGTGCTGTTGTGCCTGTAGATAGGGTGCCAAGGCACCGTGAAGAGCAGCAACAGCTTTCAGGGCTGGGCGCTTCCCTGTGGGAGAAGGAGCCGGACGTTTGCCTTTTCGGCAAGAGGCTCTGCCGCGGCCGAGCGCCATGAGATGTTGCGTCTCTGGGAAAGCCCATATCCCCAGTGCTGTTGTGCCTGTAGATAAGGCGCCAAGGCACCCTGAAGAGCAGCAACAGCTTTCAGGGCTGGGCCCTTCCCTGTGGCAGAAGGAGCCGGACGTTTGCCTTTTCGGCAAGAGGCTCTGCCGCGGCCGAGCGCCATGAGATGTTGCGTCTCTGAGAAAGCCCAGATCCCCAGTGCTGTTGTGCCTGTAGATAGGGCATCAAGGCACCGTGAAGAGCAGCAACAGCTTTCCGGGCTGGGCCCTTCCCTGTGGCAGAAGGAGCCGGACGTTTGCCTTTTTGGCAAGAGGCTCTGCCGCGGCCGAGCTCCATGAGATGTTGCGTCTCTGGGAAAGCCCAGATCCCCAGTGCTGTTGTGCCTGTAGATAGGGCACCAAGGTTAGGTGAAGAGCAACAACAGCTTTCAGGGCTGGGCCCTTCACTGTGGGAGAAGGAGCCGGACGTTTGCCTTTTCGGCAAGAGGCTCTGCCGCGGCCGAGCGCCATGAGATGCTGCGTCTCTCACAAGACACAGATCCCCAGTGCTGTTGTGCCTGTAGATAGGGCGCCAAGCACCGTGAAGAGCAGCAACAGCTTTCAGGGCTGGGCGCTTCCCTGTGGGAGAAGGAGCCGGACGTTTGCCTTTTCGGCAAGAGGCTCTGCCGCGGCCGAGCGCCATGAGATGTTGCATCTCTGGGAAAGCCCAGATCCCCAGTGCTGTTGTGCCTGTAGATAGGGCGCCAAGGCACCCTGAAGAGCAGCAACAGCTTTCAGGGCTGGGCCCTTCCCTGTGGCAGAAGGAGCCGGACGTTTGCCTTTTCGGCAAGAGGCTCTGCTGCGGCCGAGCGACATGAGATGCTGCGTCTCTGACAAGACACAGATCCCCAGTGCTGTTGTGCCTGTAGATAGGGCACCAAGGCACCGTGAAGAGCAGCAACAGCTTTCCGGGCTGGGCCCTTCCCTGTGGGAGAAGGAGCCGGACGTTTGCCTTTTCGGCAAGAGGCTGTGCCGCGGCCGAGCGCCATGAGGTGTTGCGTCTCAGGGAAAGCACAGATCCCCAGTGCTGTTGTGCCTGTAGATAGGGTGCCAAGGGACAGTGAAGAGCAGCAACAGCTTTCAGGGCTGGGCCCTTCCCTGAGGGAGAAGGAGCCGGACGTTTGCCTTTTCGGCAAGAGGCTCTGCCGCGGCCGAGCGCCATGAGATGTTGCGTCTCTGGGAAAGCACAGATCCCCAGTGCTGTTGTGCCTGTAGATAGGGCACCAAGGTTAGGTGAAGAGCAGCAACAGCTTTCAGGGCTGGGCCCTTCCCTGTGGCAGAAGGAGCCGGACGTTTGCCTTTTCGGCAAGAGGCTCTGCCGCGGCCGAGCGCCATGAGATGTTGCGTCTCTGGGAAAGCCCATATCTCCAGTGCTGTTGTGCCTGTAGATAGGGCGCCAAGCACCGTGAAGAGCAGCAACAGCTTTCAGGGCTGGGCGCTTCCCTGTGGGAGAAGGAGCCGGACGTTTGCCTTTTCGGCAAGAGGCTCTGCCGCGGCCGAGCGCCATGAGATGTTGCGTCTCTGGGAAAGCCCAGATCCCCAGTGCTGTTGTGCCTGTAGATAGGGCGCCAAGGCACCCTGAAGAGCAGCAACAGCTTTCAGGGCTGGGCCCTTCCCTGTGGGAGAAGGAGCCGGACGTTTGCCTTTTCGGCAAGAGGCTGTGCCGCGGCCGAGCGCCATGAGGTGTTGCGTCTCAGGGAAAGCCCAGATCCCCAGTGCTGTTGTGCCTATAGATAGGGTGCCAAGGGACAGTGAAGAGCAGCAACAGCTTTCAGGGCTGGGCCCTTCCCTGAGGGAGAAGGAGCCGGACGTTTGCCTTTTCGGCAAGAGGCTCTGCCGCGGCCGAGCGCCATGAGATGTTGCGTCTCTGGGAAAGCCCAGATCCCCAGTGCTGTTGTGCCTGTAGATAGGGCGCCAAGGCACCCTGAAGAGTAGCAACAGCTTTCAGGGCTGGGCCCTTCCCTGTGGCAGAAGGAGCCGGACGTTTGCCTTTTCGGCAAGAGGCTCTGCCGCGGCCGAGCGCCATGAGATGTTGTGTGTCTGGGAAAGCCCAGATCCCGAGTGCTGGTGTGCCTGCAGATAGGGTGCCAAGGTTAGGTGAAAAGCAGCAACAGCTTTCAGGCTTGGGCCCTTCCCTGTGGGAGAAGGAGCCGGACGTTTGCCTTTTCGGCAAGAGGCTTTGCTGCGGCCGAGCGCCATGAGATGTTGCGTCTCAGGGAAAGCACAGATCCCCAGTGCTGTTGTGCCTGTAGATAGGGTGCCAAGGCACCCTGAAGAGCAGCAACAGCTTTCAGGGCTGGGCGCTTCCCTGTGGCAGAAGGAGCCGGACGTTTGCCTTTTCGGCAAGAGGCTCTGCCGCGGCCGAGCGCCATGAGATGTTGCGTCTCTGGGAAAGCCCATATCCCCAGTGCTGTTGTGCCTGTAGATAAGGCGCCAAGGCACCCTGAAGAGCAGCAACAGCTTTCAGGGCTGGGCCCTTCCCTGTGGCAGAAGGAGCCGGACGTTTGCCTTTTCGGCAAGAGGCTCTGCCGCGGCCGAGCGCCATGAGATGTTGCGTCTCTGAGAAAGCCCAGATCCCCAGTGCTGTTGTGCCTGTAGATAGGGCATCAAGGCACCGTGAAGAGCAGCAACAGCTTTCCGGGCTGGGCCCTTCCCTGTGGGAGAAGGAGCCGGACGTTTGCCTTTTTGGCAAGAGGCTCTGCCGCGGCCGAGCTCCATGAGATGTTGCGTCTCTGGGAAAGCCCAGATCCCCAGTGCTGTTGTGCCTGTAGATAGGGCACCAAGGTTAGGTGAAGAGCAACAACAGCTTTCAGGGCTGGGCCCTTCACTGAGGGAGAAGGAGCCGGACGTTTGCCTTTTCGGCAAGAGGCTCTGCCGCGGCCGAGCGCCATGAGATGCTGCGTCTCTCACAAGACACAGATCCCCAGTGCTGTTGTGCCTGTAGATAGGGCGCCAAGCACCGTGAAGAGCAGCAACAGCTTTCAGGGCTGGGCGCTTCCCTGTGGGAGAAGGAGCCGGACGTTTGCCTTTTCGGCAAGAGGCTCTGCCGCGGCCGAGCGCCATGAGATGTTGCATCTCTGGGAAAGCCCATATCCCCAGTGCTGTTGTGCCTGTAGATAGGGCGCCAAGGCACCCTGAAGAGCAGCAACAGCTTTCAGGGCTGGGCCCTTCCCTGTGGCAGAAGGAGCCGGACGTTTGCCTTTTCGGCAAGAGGCTCTGCTGCGGCCGAGCGCCATGAGATGCTGCGTCTCTGACAAGACACAGATCCCCAGTGCTGTTGTGCCTGTAGATAGGGCACCAAGGCACCGTGAAGAGCAGCAACAGCTTTCCGGGCTGGGCCCTTCCCTGTGGGAGAAGGAGCCGGACGTTTGCCTTTTCGGCAAGAGGCTGTGCCGCGGCCGAGCGCCATGAGGTGTTGCGTCTCAGGGAAAGCACAGATCCCCAGTGCTGTTGTGCCTGTAGATAGGGTGCCAAGGGACAGTGAAGAGCAGCAACAGCTTTCAGGGCTGGGCCCTTCCCTGAGGGAGAAGGAGCCGGACGTTTGCCTTTTCGGCAAGAGGCTCTGCCGCGGGCCGAGCGCCATGAGATGTTGCGTCTCTGGGAAAGCACAGATCCCCAGTGCTGTTGTGCCTGTAGATAGGGCACCAAGGTTAGGTGAAGAGCAGCAACAGCTTTCAGGGCTGGGCCCTTCCCTGTGGCAGAAGGAGCCGGACGTTTGCCTTTTCGGCAAGAGGCTCTGCCGCGGCCGAGCGCCATGAGATGTTGCGTGTCTGGGAAAGCCCAGATCCCGAGTGCTGGTGTGCCTGCAGATAGGGTGCCAAGGTTAGGTGAAAAGCAGCAACAGCTTTCAGGGCTGGGCCCTTCCCTGTGGGAGAAGGAGCCGGACGTTTGCCTTTTCGGCAAGAGGCTCTGCTGCGGCCGAGCGCCATGAGATGCTGCGTCTCTGACAAGACACAGATCCCCAGTGCTGTTGTGCCTGTAGATAGGGCACCAAGGCACCGTGAAGAGCAGCAACAGCTTTCAGGGCTGGGCCCTTCCCTGCGGCAGAAGGAGCCGGACGTTTGCCTTTTCGGCAAGAGGCTGTGCCGCGGCCGAGCGCCATGAGATGTTGCGTGTCTGGGAAAGCCCAGATCCCGAGTGCTGGTGTGCCTGCAGATAGGGTGCTAAGGTTAGGTGAAGAGCAGCAACAGCTTTCAGGCTTGGGCCCTTCCCTGTGGGAGAAGGAGCCGGACGTTTGCCTTTTCGGCAAGAGGCTCTGCCGCCGCCGAGCGCCATGAGATGTTGCGTCTCTGGGAAAGCCCTGATCCCCAGTGCTGTTGTGCCTGTACATAGGGTGCCAAGGCACCGTGAAAAGCAGCAACAGCTTTAAGGGCTGGGCCCTTCCCTGTGGGAGAAGGAGCCGGACGTTTGCCTTTTCGGCAAGAGGCTCTGCCGCGGCCGAGCGCCATGAGATGCTGCGTCTCTGGGAAAGCACAGATCCCAAGTGCTGTTGTTCCTGTAGATAGGGCACCAAGGGACCGTGAAGAGCAGCGACAGCTTTCAGGGCTGGGCCCTTCCCTGAGGGAGAGGGAGCCAGACGTTTGCCTTTTCGGCAAGAGGCTCTGCTGCGGACGAGCGCCATGAGATGTTGCGTCTCTGGGAAAGCACAGATCCCCACTGCTCCTGTGCCTGTAGATAGGTTGCCAAGGGACAGTGAAGAGCAGCAACAGCTTTCAGGGCTGGGCCCTTCCCTGTGGGAGAAGGAGCCGGACGTTTGCCTTTTCGGCAAGAGGCTCTGCCGCGGCCGAGCGCCATGAGATGTTGCGTCTCTGGGAAAGCACAGATCCCCAGTGCTGTTGTGCCTGTAGATAGGGTGCCAAGGCACCGTGAAGAGCAGCAACAGCTTTCAGGGCTGGGCCCTTCCCTGAGGGAGAAGGAGCCGGACGTTTGCCTTTTCGGCAAGAGGCTCTGACGCGGCCGAGCGCCATGAGATGTTGCGTCTCTGACAAGACACAGATCCCCAGTGCTGTTGTGCCTGTAGATAGGGCGCCAAGCACCGTGAAGAGCAGCAACAGCTTTCAGGGCTGGGCGCTTCCCTGTGGGAGAAGGAGCCGGACGTTTGCCTTTTCGGCAAGAGGCTCTGCCGCGGCCGAGCGCCATGAGATCTTGCGTCTCTGGGAAAGCCCAGATCCCCAGTGCTGTTGTGCCTGTAGATAGGGGGCCAAGGCACCCTGAAGAGCAGCAACAGCTTCCAGGGCTGGGCCCTTCCCTGTGGGAGAAGGAGCCGGACGTTTGCCTTTTCGGCAAGAGGCTCTGCCGCGGCCGAGCGCCATGAGATGCTGCGTCTCTGGGAAAGCACAGATCCCAAGTGCTGTTGTTCCTGTAGATAGGGCACCAAGGGACCGTGAAGAGCAGCAACAGGTTTCAGGGCTGGGCCCTTCCCTGTGGGAGAAGGAGCCAGACGTTTGCCTTTTCGGCAATAGGCTCTGCTGCGGACAAGCGCCATGAGATGTTGCGTCTCTGGGAAAGCACAGATCCCCAGTGCTGTTGTGCCTGTAGATAGGGTGCCAAGGGACAGTGAAGAGCAGCAACAGCTTTCAGGGCTGGGCCCTTCCCTGTGGGAGAAGGAGCCGGACGTTTGCCTTTTCGGCAAGAGGCTCTGCCGCGGCCGAGCGCCATGAGATGTTGCGTCTCTGGGAAAGCCCAGATCCCCAGTGCTGTTGTGCCTGTAGATAGGGCGCCAAGGCACCCTGAAGAGCAGCAACAGCTTTCAGGGCTGGGCCCTTCCCTGTGGGAGAAGGAGCTGGACGTTTGCCTTTTCGGCAAGAGGCTCTGCCGCGGCCGAGCGCCATGAGATGCTGCGTCTCTGGGAAAGCACAGATCCCAAGTGCTGTTGTTCCTGTAGATAGGGCACCAAGGGACCGTGAAGAGCAGCAACAGCTTTCAGGGCTGGGCCCTTCCTTGTGGAAGAAGGAGCCGGACGTTTGCCTTTTCGGCAAGAGGCTCTGCCGCGGCCGAGCGCCATGAGATGTTGCGTCTCTGGGAAAGCCCAGATCCCCAGTGCTGTTGTGCCTGTAGATAGGGCGCCAAGGCACCCTGAAGAGCAGCAACAGCTTTCAGGGCTGGGCCCTTCCCTGTGGGAGAAGGAGCCGGACGTTTGCCTTTTCGGCAAGAGGCTCTGCCGCGGCCGAGCGCCATGAGGTATTGCGTCTCTGGGAAAGCCCATATCCCCAGTGCTGTTGTGCCTGTAGATAGGGCACCAAGGTTAGGTGAAGAGCAGCAACAGCTTTCAGGGCTGGGCCCTTCCCTGTGGCAGAAGGAGCCGGACGTTTGCCTTTTCGGCAAGAGGCTCTGCCGCGGCCGAGCGCCATGAGATGTTGCGTCTCTGGGAAAGCACAGATCCCCAGTGCTGTTGTGCCTGTAGATAGGGTGCCAAGGCACCGTGAAGAGCAGCAACAGCTTTCAGGGCTGGGCCCTTCCTTGTGGCAGAAGGAGCCGGACGTTTGCCTTTTCGGCAAGAGGCTCTGCCGCGGCCGAGCGCCATGAGATGTTGCGTCTCTGGGAAAGCACAGATCCCCACTGCTGTTGTGCCTGTAGATAGGGCGCCAAGGGACCGTGAAGAGCAGCAACAGCTTTCAGGGCTGGGCCCTTCCCTGTGGGAGAAGGAGCCGGACGTTTGCCTTTTCGGCAAGAGGCTCTGCTGCGGCCGAGCGCCATGAGATGCTGCGTCTCTGACAAGACACAGATCCCCAGTGCTGTTGTGCCTGTAGATAGGGCACCAATGCACCGTGAAGAGCAGCAACAGCTTTCCGGGCTGGGCCCTTCCCTGTGGCAGAAGGAGCCGGACGTTTGCCTTTTCGGCAAGAGGCTGTGCCGCGGCCGAGCGCCATGAGATGTTGCGTGTCTGGGAAAGCCCAGATCCCGAGTGCTGGTGTGCCTGCAGATATGGCGCCAAGGTTAGGTGAAGAGCAGCAACAGCTTTCAGGCTTGGGCCCTTCCCTGTGGGAGAATGAGCCGGACGTTTGCCTTTTCGGCAAGAGGCTCTGCCGCGGCCGAGCGCCATGAGGTGTTGCGTCTCTGGGAAAGCCCATATCCCCAGTGCTGTTGTGCCTGTAGATAGGGCACCAAGGGACCCTGAAGAGCAGCTACAGCTTTCAGGGCTGGGCCCTTCCTTGTGGAAGAAGGAGCCGGACGTTTGCCTTTTCGGCAAGAGGCTCTACCGCGGCCGAGCGCCATGAGATGTTGCGTCTCTGGGAAAGCACAGATCCCCACTGCTGTTGTGCCTGTAGATAGGGCGCCAAGCACCGTGAAGAGCAGCAACAGCTTTCAGGGCTGGGCGCTTCCCTGTGGGAGAAGGAGCCGGACGTTTGCCTTTTCGGCAAGAGGCTCTGCCGCGGCCGAGCGCCATGAGATGTTGCGTCTCTGGGAAAGCCCAGATCCCCAGTGCTGTTGTGCCTGTAGATAGGGCGCCAAGGCACCCTGAAGAGCAGCAACAGCTTTCCGGGCTGGGCCCTTCCCTGTGGGAGAAGGAGCCGGACGTTTGCCTTTTCGGCAAGAGGCTGTGCCGCGGCCGAGCGCCATGAGGTGTTGCGTCTCAGGGAAAGCACAGATCCCCAGTGCTGTTGTGCCTGTAGATAGGGCGCCAAGGTTAGGTGAAGAGCAGCAACAGCTTTCAGGGGTGGGCCCTTCCCTGTGGCAGAAGGAGCCGGACGTTTGCCTTTTCGGCAAGAGGCTCTGCCGCGGCCGAGCGCCATGAGATGTTGCGTGTCTGGGAAAGCCCAGATCCCGAGTGCTGGTGTGCCTGCAGATAGGGTGCCAAGGTTAGGTGAAAAGCAGCAACAGCTTTCAGGGCTGGGCCCTTCCCTGTGGGAGAAGGAGCCGGACGTTTGCCTTTTCGGCAAGAGGCTCTGCTGCGGCCGAGCGCCATGAGATGCTGCGTCTCTGACAAGACACAGATCCCCAGTGCTGTTGTGCCTGTAGATAGGGCACCAAGGCACCGTGAAGAGCAGCAACAGCTTTCAGGGCTGGGCCCTTCCCTGCGGCAGAAGGAGCCGGACGTTTGCCTTTTCGGCAAGAGGCTGTGCCGCGGCCGAGCGCCATGAGATGTTGCGTGTCTGGGAAAGCCCAGATCCCGAGTGCTGGTGTGCCTGCAGATAGGGTGCTAAGGTTAGGTGAAGAGCAGCAACAGCTTTCAGGCTTGGGCCCTTCCCTGTGGGAGAAGGAGCCGGACGTTTGCCTTTTCGGCAAGAGGCTCTGCCGCCGCCGAGCGCCATGAGATGTTGCGTCTCTGGGAAAGCCCTGATCCCCAGTGCTGTTGTGCCTGTACATAGGGTGCCAAGGCACCGTGAAAAGCAGCAACAGCTTTAAGGGCTGGGCCCTTCCCTGTGGGAGAAGGAGCCGGACGTTTGCCTTTTCGGCAAGAGGCTCTGCCGCGGCCGAGCGCCATGAGATGCTGCGTCTCTGGGAAAGCACAGATCCCAAGTGCTGTTGTTCCTGTAGATAGGGCACCAAGGGACCGTGAAGAGCAGCGACAGCTTTCAGGGCTGGGACCTTCCCTGAGGGAGAAGGAGCCAGACGTTTGCCTTTTCGGCAAGAGGCTCTGCTGCGGACGAGCGCCATGAGATGTTGCGTCTCTGGGAAAGCACAGATCCCCACTGCTCCTGTGCCTGTAGATAGGTTGCCAAGGGACAGTGAAGAGCAGCAACAGCTTTCAGGGCTGGGCCCTTCCCTGTGGGAGAAGGAGCCGGACGTTTGCCTTTTCGGCAAGAGGCTCTGCCGCGGCCGAGCGCCATGAGATGTTGCGTCTCTGGGAAAGCACAGATCCCCAGTGCTGTTGTGCCTGTAGATAGGGTGCCAAGGCACCCTGAAGAGCAGCAACAGCTTTCAGGGCTGGGCCCTTCCCTGAGGGAGAAGGAGCCGGACGTTTGCCTTTTCGGCAAGAGGCTCTGACGCGGCCGAGCGCCATGAGATGTTGCGTCTCTGACAAGACACAGATCCCCAGTGCTGTTGTGCCTGTAGATAGGGCGCCAAGCACCGTGAAGAGCAGCAACAGCTTTCAGGGCTGGGCGCTTCCCTGTGGGAGAAGGAGCCGGACGTTTGCCTTTTCGGCAAGAGGCTCTGCCGCGGCCGAGCGCCATGAGATCTTGCGTCTCTGGGAAAGCCCAGATCCCCAGTGCTGTTGTGCCTGTAGATAGGGGGCCAAGGCACCCTGAAGAGCAGCAACAGCTTCCAGGGCTGGGCCCTTCCCTGTGGGAGAAGGAGCCGGACGTTTGCCTTTTCGGCAAGAGGCTCTGCCGCGGCCGAGCGCCATGAGATGCTGCGTCTCTGGGAAAGCACAGATCCCAAGTGCTGTTGTTCCTGTAGATAGGGCACCAAGGGACCGTGAAGAGCAGCAACAGGTTTCAGGGCTGGGCCCTTCCCTGTGGGAGAAGGAGCCAGACGTTTGCCTTTTCGGCAATAGGCTCTGCTGCGGACAAGCGCCATGAGATGTTGCGTCTCTGGGAAAGCACAGATCCCCAGTGCTGTTGTGCCTGTAGATAGGGTGCCAAGGGACAGTGAAGAGCAGCAACAGCTTTCAGGGCTGGGCCCTTCCCTGTGGGAGAAGGAGCCGGACGTTTGCCTTTTCGGCAAGAGGCTCTGCCGCGGCCGAGCGCCATGAGATGTTGCGTCTCTGGGAAAGCCCAGATCCCCAGTGCTGTTGTGCCTGTAGATAGGGCGCCAAGGCACCCTGAAGAGCAGCAACAGCTTTCAGGGCTGGGCCCTTCCCTGTGGGAGAAGGAGCTGGACGTTTGCCTTTTCGGCAAGAGGCTCTGCCGCGGCCGAGCGCCATGAGATGTTGCGTCTCTGGGAAAGCACAGATCCCAAGTGCTGTTGTTCCTGTAGATAGGGCACCAAGGGACCGTGAAGAGCAGCAACAGCTTTCAGGGCTGGGCCCTTCCTTGTGGAAGAAGGAGCCGGACGTTTGCCTTTTCGGCAAGAGGCTCTGCCGCGGCCGAGCGCCATGAGATGTTGCGTCTCTGGGAAAGCACAGATCCCCACTGCTGTTGTGCCTGTAGATAGGGCGCCAAGGGACCGTGAAGAGCAGCAACAGCTTTCAGGGCTGGGCCCTTCCCTGTGGGAGAAGGAGCCGGACGTTTGCCTTTTCGGCAAGAGGCTCTGCCGCGGCCGAGCGCCATGAGGTATTGCGTCTCTGGGAAAGCCCATATCCCCAGTGCTGTTGTGCCTGTAGATAGGGCACCAAGGTTAGGTGAAGAGCAGCAACAGCTTTCAGGGCTGGGCCCTTCCCTGTGGCAGAAGGAGCCGGACGTTTGCCTTTTCGGCAAGAGGCTCTGCCGCGGCCGAGCGCCATGAGATGTTGCGTCTCTGGGAAAGCCCAGATCCCCAGTGCTGTTGTGCCTGTAGATAGGGTGCCAAGGGACAGTGAAGAGCAGCAACAGCTTTCAGGGCTGGGCCCTTCCCTGTGGGAGAAGGAGCCGGACGTTTGCCTTTTCGGCAAGAGGCTCTGCCGCGGCCGAGCGCCATGAGGTGTTGCGTCTCTGGGAAAGCCCAGATCCCCAGTGCTGTTGTGCCTGTAGATAGGGCGCCAAGGCACCCTGAAGAGCAGCAACAGCTTTCAGGGCTGGGCCCTTCCCTGTGGGAGAAGGAGCTGGACGTTTGCCTTTTCGGCAAGAGGCTCTGCCGCGGCCGAGCGCCATGAGATGCTGCGTCTCTGGGAAAGCACAGATCCCAAGTGCTGTTGTTCCTGTAGATAGGGCACCAAGGGACCGTGAAGAGCAGCAACAGCTTTCCGGGCTGGGCCCTTCCTTGTGGAAGAAGGAGCCGGACGTTTGCCTTTTCGGCAAGAGGCTGTGCCGCGGCCGAGCGCCATGAGGTGTTGCGTCTCAGGGAAAGCACAGATCCCCAGTGCTGTTGTGCCTGTAGATAGGGTGCCAAGGGACAGTGAAGAGCAGCAACAGCTTTCAGGGCTGGGCCCTTCCCTGAGGGAGAAGGAGCCGGACGTTTGCCTTTTCGGCAAGAGGCTCTGCCGCGGCCGAGCGCCATGAGATGCTGCGTCTCTGGGAAAGCACAGATCCCAAGTGCTGTTGTTCCTGTAGATAGGGCACCAAGGGACCGTGAAGAGCAGCAACAGCTTTCCGGGCTGGGCCCTTCCCTGTGGGAGAAGGAGCCGGACGTTTGCCTTTTCGGCAAGAGGCTGTGCCGCGGCCGAGCGCCATGAGGTGTTGCGTCTCAGGGAAAGCACAGATCCCCAGTGCTGTTGTGCCTGTAGATAGGGTGCCAAGGGACAGTGAAGAGCAGCAACAGCTTTCAGGGCTGGGCCCTTCCCTGAGGGAGAAGGAGCCGGACGTTTGCCTTTTCGGCAAGAGGCTCTGCCGCGGCCGAGCGCCATGAGATGTTGCGTCTCTGGGAAAGCACAGATCCCCAGTGCTGTTGTGCCTGTAGATAGGGCACCAAGGTTAGGTGAAGAGCAGCAACAGCTTTCAGGGCTGGGCCCTTCCCTGTGGCAGAAGGAGCCGGACGTTTGCCTTTTCGGCAAGAGGCTCTGCCGCGGCCGAGCGCCATGAGATGTTGCGTGTCTGGGAAAGCCCAGATCCCGAGTGCTGGTGTGCCTGCAGATAGGGTGCCAAGGTTAGGTGAAAAGCAGCAACAGCTTTCAGGGCTGGGCCCTTCCCTGTGGGAGAAGGAGCCGGACGTTTGCCTTTTCGGCAAGAGGCTCTGCTGCGGCCGAGCGCCATGAGATGCTGCGTCTCTGACAAGACACAGATCCCCAGTGCTGTTGTGCCTGTAGATAGGGCACCAAGGCACCGTGAAGAGCAGCAACAGCTTTCAGGGCTGGGCCCTTCCCTGCGGCAGAAGGAGCCGGACGTTTGCCTTTTCGGCAAGAGGCTGTGCCGCGGCCGAGCGCCATGAGATGTTGCGTGTCTGGGAAAGCCCAGATCCCGAGTGCTGGTGTGCCTGCAGATAGGGTGCTAAGGTTAGGTGAAGAGCAGCAACAGCTTTCAGGCTTGGGCCCTTCCCTGTGGGAGAAGGAGCCGGACGTTTGCCTTTTCGGCAAGAGGCTCTGCCGCCGCCGAGCGCCATGAGATGTTGCGTCTCTGGGAAAGCCCTGATCCCCAGTGCTGTTGTGCCTGTACATAGGGTGCCAAGGCACCGTGAAAAGCAGCAACAGCTTTAAGGGCTGGGCCCTTCCCTGTGGGAGAAGGAGCCGGACGTTTGCCTTTTCGGCAAGAGGCTCTGCCGCGGCCGAGCGCCATGAGATGCTGCGTCTCTGGGAAAGCACAGATCCCAAGTGCTGTTGTTCCTGTAGATAGGGCACCAAGGGACCGTGAAGAGCAGCGACAGCTTTCAGGGCTGGGACCTTCCCTGAGGGAGAAGGAGCCAGACGTTTGCCTTTTTCGGCAAGAGGCTCTGCTGCGGACGAGCGCCATGAGATGTTGCGTCTCTGGGAAAGCACAGATCCCCACTGCTCCTGTGCCTGTA
Source organism: Harpia harpyja (assembly GCF_026419915.1). NCBI lineage: Eukaryota > Metazoa > Chordata > Aves > Accipitriformes > Accipitridae > Harpia > Harpia harpyja. The sequence continues at coordinate 377,978 of NW_026293423.1, forward strand.
GATAGGTTGCCAAGGGACAGTGAAGAGCAGCAACAGCTTTCAGGGCTGGGCCCTTCCCTGTGGAGAAGGAGCCGGACGTTTGCCTTTTCGGCAAGAGGCTCTGCCGCGGCCGAGCGCCATGAGATGTTGCGTCTCTGGGAAAGCACAGATCCCCAGTGCTGTTGTGCCTGTAGATAGGGTGCCAAGGCACCCTGAAGAGCAGCAACAGCTTTCAGGGCTGGGCCCTTCCCTGAGGGAGAAGGAGCCGGACGTTTGCCTTTTCGGCAAGAGGCTCTGACGCGGCCGAGCGCCATGAGATGTTGCGTCTCTGACAAGACACAGATCCCCAGTGCTGTTGTGCCTGTAGATAGGGCGCCAAGCACCGTGAAGAGCAGCAACAGCTTTCAGGGCTGGGCGCTTCCCTGTGGGAGAAGGAGCCGGACGTTTGCCTTTTCGGCAAGAGGCTCTGCCGCGGCCGAGCGCCATGAGATCTTGCGTCTCTGGGAAAGCCCAGATCCCCAGTGCTGTTGTGCCTGTAGATAGGGGGCCAAGGCACCCTGAAGAGCAGCAACAGCTTCCAGGGCTGGGCCCTTCCCTGTGGGAGAAGGAGCCGGACGTTTGCCTTTTCGGCAAGAGGCTCTGCCCGCGGCCGAGCGCCATGAGATGCTGCGTCTCTGGGAAAGCACAGATCCCAAGTGCTGTTGTTCCTGTAGATAGGGCACCAAGGGACCGTGAAGAGCAGCAACAGGTTTCAGGGCTGGGCCCTTCCCTGTGGGAGAAGGAGCCAGACGTTTGCCTTTTCGGCAATAGGCTCTGCTGCGGACAAGCGCATGAGATGTTGCGTCTCTGGGAAAGCACAGATCCCCAGTGCTGTTGTGCCTGTAGATAGGGTGCCAAGGGACAGTGAAGAGCAGCAACAGCTTTCAGGGCTGGGCCCTTCCCTGTGGGAGAAGGAGCCGGACGTTTGCCTTTTCGGCAAGAGGCTCTGCGCGGCCGAGCGCCATGAGATGTTGCGTCTCTGGGAAAGTCCAGATCCCCAGTGCTGTTGTGCCTGTAGATAGGGCGCCAAGGCACCCTGAAGAGCAGCCACAGCTTTCAGGGCTGGGCCCTTCCCTGTGGGAGAAGGAGCCGGATGTTTGCCTTTTCGGCAAGAGGCTCTGCCGCGGCCGAGCGCCATGAGATGTTGCGTCTCTGGGAAAGCACAGATCCCAAGTGCTGTTGTTCCTGTAGATAGGGCACCAAGGGGACCGTGAAGAGCAGCAACAGCTTTCAGGGCTGGGCCCTTCCTTGTGGAAGAAGGAGCCGGACGTTTGCCTTTTCGGCAAGAGGCTCTGCCGCGGCCGAGCGCCATAGATGTTGCGTCTCTGGGAAAGCACAGATCCCCACTGCTGTTGTGCCTGTAGATAGGGCGCCAAGGACCGTGAAGAGCAGCAACAGCTTTCAGGGCTGGGCCCTTCCCTGTGGGAGAAGGAGCCGGACGTTTGCCTTTTCGGCAAGAGGCTCTGCCGCGCCGAGCGCCATGAGGTATTGCGTCTCTGGGAAAGCCCATATCCCCAGTGCTGTTGTGCCTGTAGATAGGGCACCAAGGTTAGGTGAAGAGCAGCAACAGCTTTCAGGGCTGGGCCCTTCCCTGTGCAGAAGGAGCCGGACGTTTGCCTTTTCGGCAAGAGCTCTGCCGCGGCCGAGCGCCATGAGATGTTGCGTCTCTGGGGAAAGCACAGATCCCCAGTGCTGTTGTGCCTGTAGATAGGGTGCCAAGGCACCGTGAAGAGCAGCAACAGCTTTCAGGGCTGGGCCCTTCCTTGTGGCAGAAGGAGCCGGACGTTTGCCTTTTCGGCAAGAGGCTCTGCCGCGGCCGAGCGCCATGAGATGTTGCGTCTCTGGGAAAGCACAGATCCCCACTGCTGTTGTGCCTGTAGATAGGGCGCCAAGGGACCGTGAAGAGCAGCAACAGCTTTCAGGGCTGGGCCCTTCCCTGTGGGAGAAGGAGCCGGACGTTTGCCTTTTCGGCAAGAGGCTCTGCTGCGGCCGAGCGCCATGAGATGCTGCGTCTCTGACAAGACACAGATCCCCAGTGCTGTTGTGCCTGTAGATAGGGCACCAATGCACCGTGAAGAGCAGCAACAGCTTTCCGGGCTGGGCCCTTCCCTGTGGCAGAAGGAGCCGGACGTTTGCCTTTTCGGCAAGAGGCTGTGCCGCGGCCGAGCGCCATGAGATGTTGCGTGTCTGGGAAAGCCCAGATCCCGAGTGCTGGTGTGCCTGCAGATATGGCGCCAAGGTTAGGTGAAGAGCAGCAACAGCTTTCAGGCTTGGGCCCTTCCCTGTGGGAGAATGAGCCGGACGTTTGCCTTTTCGGCTAGAGGCTCTGCCGCGGCCGAGCGCCATGAGGTGTTGCGTCTCTGGGAAAGCCCATATCCCCAGTGCTGTTGTGCCTGTAGATAGGGCACCAAGGGACCCTGAAGAGCAGCTACAGCTTTCAGGGCTGGGCCCTTCCTTGTGGAAGAAGGAGCCGGACGTTTGCCTTTTCGGCAAGAGGCTCTACCGCGGCCAAGCGCCATGAGATGTTGCGTCTCTGGGAAAGCACAGATCCCCACTGCTGTTGTGCCTGTAGATAGGGCGCCAAGCACCGTGAAGAGCAGCAACAGCTTTCAGGGCTGGGCGCTTCCCTGTGGGAGAAGGAGCCGGAGGTTTGCCTTTTCGGCAAGAGGCTCTGCCGCGGCCGAGCGCCATGAGATGTTGCGTCTCTGGGAAAGCCCAGATCCCCAGTGCTGTTGTGCCTGTAGATAGGGCGCCAAGGCACCCTGAAGAGCAGCAACAGCTTTCAGGGCTGGGCCCTTCCCTGTGGGAGAAGGAGCCGGACGTTTGCCTTTTCGGCAAGAGGCTCTGCCGCGGCCGAGCGCCATGAGATGCTGCGTCTCTGGGAAAGCACAGATCCCAAGTGCTGTTGTTCCTGTAGATAGGGCACCAAGGGACCGTGAAGAGCAGCAACAGGTTTCAGGGCTGGGCCCTTCCCTGAGGGAGAAGGAGCCAGACGTTTGCCTTTTCGGCAATAGGCTCTGCTGCGGACGAGCGCCATGAGATGTTGCGTCTCTGGGAAAGCACAGATCCCCAGTGCTGTTGTGCCTGTAGATAGGGTGCCAAGGGACAGTGAAGAGCAGCAACAGCTTTCAGGGCTGGGCCCTTCCCTGTGGGAGAAGGAGCCGGACGTTTGCCTTTTCGGCAAGAGGCTCTGCCGCGGCCGAGCGCCATGAGGTGTTGCGTCTCTGGGAAAGCCCAGATCCCCAGTGCTGTTGTGCCTGTAGATAGGGCGCCAAGGCACCCTGAAGAGCAGCAACAGCTTTCAGGGCTGGGCCCTTCCTTGTGGCAGAAGGAGCCGGACGTTTGCCTTTTCGGCAAGAGGCTCTGCCGCGGCCGAGCGCCATGAGATGTTGCGTCTCTGGGAAAGCACAGATCCCCACTGCTGTTGTGCCTGTAGATAGGGCGCCAAGGGACCCTGAAGAGCAGCAACAGCTTTCAGGGCTGGGCCCTTCCCTGTGGGAGAAGGAGCCGGACGTTTGCCTTTTCGGCAAGAGGCTCTGCTGCGGGCCGAGCGCCATGAGATGCTGCGTCTCTGACAAGACACAGATCCCCAGTGCTGTTGTGCCTGTAGATAGGGCACCAAGGCACCGTGAAGAGCAGCAACAGCTTTCCGGGCTGGGCCCTTCCCTGTGGCAGAAGGAGCCGGACGTTTGCCTTTTCGGCAAGAGGCTGTGCCGCGGCCGAGCGCCATGAGATGTTGCGTGTCTGGGAAAGCCCAGATCCCGAGTGCTGGTGTGCCTGCAGATATGGCGCCAAGGTTAGGTGAAGGGCAGCAACAGCTTTCAGGCTTGGGCCCTTCCCTGTGGGAGAATGAGCCGGACGTTTGCCTTTTCGGCAAGAGGCTCTGCCGCGGCCGAGCGCCATGAGGTGTTGCGTCTCTGGGAAAGCCCATATCCCCAGTGCTGTTGTGCCTGTAGATAGGGCACCAAGGGACCCTGAAGAGCAGCTACAGCTTTCAGGGCTGGGCCCTTCCTTGTGGAAGAAGGAGCCGGACGTTTGCCTTTTCGGCAAGAGGCTCTACCGCGGCCGAGCACCATGAGATGTTGCGTCTCTGGGAAAGCACAGATCCCCACTGCTGTTGTGCCTGTAGATAGGGCGCCAAGCACCGTGAAGAGCAGCAACAGCTTTCAGGGCTGGGCGCTTCCCTGTGGGAGAAGGAGCCGGACGTTTGCCTTTTCGGCAAGAGGCTCTGCCGCGGCCGAGCGCCATGAGATGTTGCGTCTCTGGGAAAGCCCAGATCCCCAGTGCTGTTGTGCCTGTAGATAGGGCGCCAAGGCACCCTGAAGAGCAGCAACAGCTTTCAGGGCTGGGCCCTTCCCTGTGGGAGAAGGAGCCGGACGTTTGCCTTTTCGGCAAGAGGCTCTGCCGCGGCCGAGCGCCATGAGGTGTTGCGTCTCAGGGAAAGCACAGATCCCCAGTGCTGTTGTGCCTGTAGATAGGGTGCCAAGGGACAGTGAAGAGCAGCAACAGCTTTCAGGGCTGGGCCCTTCCCTGAGGGAGAAGGAGCCGGACGTTTGCCTTTTCGGCAAGAGGCTCTGCCGCGGCCGAGCGCCATGAGATGTTGCGTCTCTGGGAAAGCCCATATCCCCAGTGCTGTTGTGCCTGTAGATAGGGCGCCAAGGCACCCTGAAGAGCAGCAACAGCTTTCAGGGCTGGGCCCTTCCCTGTGGCAGAAGGAGCCGGACGTTTGCCTTTTCGGCAAGAGGCTCTGCCGCGGCCGAGCGCCATGAGATGTTGTGTGTCTGGGAAAGCCCAGATCCCGAGTGCTGGTGTGCCTGCAGATAGGGTGCCAAGGTTAGGTGAAAAGCAGCAACAGCTTTCAGGCTTGGGCCCTTCCCTGTGGGAGAAGGAGCCGGACGTTTGCCTTTTCGGCAAGAGGCTTTGCTGCGGCCGAGCGCCATGAGATGTTGCGTCTCAGGGAAAGCACAGATCCCCAGTGCTGTTGTGCCTGTAGATAGGGTGCCAAGGCACCCTGAAGAGCAGCAACAGCTTTCAGGGCTGGGCGCTTCCCTGTGGGAGAAGGAGCCGGACGTTTGCCTTTTCGGCAAGAGGCTCTGCCGCGGCCGAGCGCCATGAGATGTTGCGTCTCTGGGAAAGCCCAGATCCCCAGTGCTGTTGTGCCTGTAGATAAGGCGCCAAGGCACCCTGAAGAGCAGCAACAGCTTTCAGGGCTGGGCCCTTCCCTGTGGCAGAAGGAGCCGGACGTTTGCCTTTTCGGCAAGAGGCTCTGCCGCGGCCGAGCGCCATGAGATGTTGCGTCTCTGAGAAAGCCCAGATCCCCAGTGCTGTTGTGCCTGTAGATAGGGCATCAAGGCACCGTGAAGAGCAGCAACAGCTTTCCGGGCTGGGCCCTTCCCTGTGGGAGAAGGAGCCGGACGTTTGCCTTTTCGGCAAGAGGCTCTGCCGCGGCCGAGCTCCATGAGATGTTGCGTCTCTGGGAAAGCCCAGATCCCCAGTGCTGTTGTGCCTGTAGATAGGGCACCAAGGTTAGGTGAAGAGCAACAACAGCTTTCAGGGCTGGGCGCTTCCCTGTGGGAGAAGGAGCCGGACGTTTGCCTTTTCGGCAAGAGGCTCTGCCGCGGCCGAGCGCCATGAGATGCTGCATCTCTCACAAGACACAGATCCCCAGTGCTGTTGTGCCTGTAGATAGGGCGCCAAGCACCGTGAAGAGCAGCAACAGCTTTCAGGGCTGGGCGCTTCCCTGTGGGAGAAGGAGCCGGACGTTTGCCTTTTCGGCAAGAGGCTCTGCCACGGCCGAGCGCCATGAGATGTTGCATCTCTGGGAAAGCCCAGATCCCCAGTGCTGTTGTGCCTGTAGATAGGGCGCCAAGGCACCCTGAAGAGCAGCAACAGCTTTCAGGGCTGGGCCCTTCCCTGTGGCAGAAGGAGCCGGACGTTTGCCTTTTCGGCAAGAGGCTCTGCTGCGGCCGAGCGCCATGAGATGCTGCGTCTCTGACAAGACACAGATCCCCAGTGCTGTTGTGCCTGTAGATAGGGCACCAAGGCACCGTGAAGAGCAGCAACAGCTTTCCGGGCTGGGCCCTTCCCTGTGGCAGAAGGAGCCGGACGTTTGCCTTTTCGGCAAGAGGCTGTGCCGCGGCCGAGCGCCATGAGATGTTGCGTGTCTGGGAAAGCCCAGATCCCGAGTGCTGGTGTGCCTGCAGATAGGGTGCCAAGGTTAGGTGAAAAGCAGCAACAGCTTTCAGGCTTGGGCCCTTCCCTGTGGGAGAATGAGCCGGACGTTTGCCTTTTCGGCAAGAGGCTCTGCCGCGGCCGAGCGCCATGAGATGTTGCGTCTCTGGGAAAGCCCATATCCCCAGTGCTGTTGTGCCTGTAGATAGGGCACCAAGGGACCGTGAAGAGCAGCAACAGCTTTAAGGGCTGGGCCCTTCCCTGTGGGAGAAGGAGCCGGACGTTTGCCTTTTCGGCAAGAGGCTCTGCCGCGGCCGAGCGCCATGAGATGCTGCGTCTCTGGGAAAGCACAGATCCCAAGTGCTGTTGTTCCTGTAGATAGGGCACCAAGGGACCGTGAAGAGCAGCGACAGCTTTCAGGGCTGGGCCCTTCCCTGAGGGAGAAGGAGCCAGACGTTTGCCTTTTCGGCAAGAGGCTCTGCTGCGGACGAGCGCCATGAGATGTTGCGTCTCTGGGAAAGCACAGATCCCCACTGCTCCTGTGCCTGTAGATAGGTTGCCAAGGGACAGTGAAGAGCAGCAACAGCTTTCAGGGCTGGGCCCTTCCCTGTGGGAGAAGGAGCCGGACGTTTGCCTTTTCGGCAAGAGGCTCTGCCGCGGCCGAGCGCCATGAGATGTTGCGTCTCTGGGAAAGCACAGATCCCCAGTGCTGTTGTGCCTGTAGATAGGGTGCCAAGGCACCGTGAAGAGCAGCAACAGCTTTCAGGGCTGGGCCCTTCCCTGTGGCAGAAGGAGCCGGACGTTTGCCTTTTCGGCAAGTGGCTCTGACGCGGCCGAGCGCCATGAGATGTTGCGTCTCTGGGAAAGCCCAGATCCCGAGTGCTGGTGTGCCTGCAGATATGGCGCCAAGGTTAGGTGAAGAGCAGCAACAGCTTTCAGGCTTGGGCCCTTCCCTGTGGGAGAATGAGCCGGACGTTTGCCTTTTCGGCAAGAGGCTCTGCCGCGGCCGAGCGCCATGAGGTGTTGCGTCTCTGGGAAAGCACAGATCCCCAGTGCTGTTGTGCCTGTAGATAGGGCACCAAGGCACCGTGAAGAGCAGCTACAGCTTTCAGGGCTGGGCCCTTCCTTGTGGAAGAAGGAGCCGGACGTTTGCCTTTTCGGCAAGAGGCTCTGCCGCGGCCGAGCGCCATGAGATGTTGCGTCTCTGGGAAAGCCCATATCTCCAGTGCTGTTGTGCCTGTAGATAGGGCGCCAAGCACCGTGAAGAGCAGCAACAGCTTTCAGGGCTGGGCGCTTCCCTGTGGGAGAAGGAGCCGGACGTTTGCCTTTTCGGCAAGAGGCTCTGCCGCGGCCGAGCGCCATGAGATGTTGCGTCTCTGGGAAAGCCCAGATCCCCAGTGCTGTTGTGCCTGTAGATAGGGCGCCAAGGCACCGTGAAGAGCAGCAACAGCTTTCAGGGCTGGGCCCTTCCCTGTGGCAGAAGGAGCCGGACGTTTGCCTTTTCGGCAAGAGGCTCTGCCGCGGCCGAGCGCCATGAGATGTTGCGTCTCTGGGAAAGAACAGATCCCCAGTGCTGTTGTGCCTGTAGATAGGGTGCCAAGGCACCATGAAGAGCAGCAACAGCTTTCAGGGCTGGGCCCTTCCCTGTGGGAGAAGGAGCCGGACGTTTGCCTTTTCGGCAAGAGGCTCTGACACGGCCGAGCGCCATGAGATGTTGCGTCTCTGGGAAAGCCCAGATCCCCAGTGCTGTTGTGCCTGTAGATAGGGTGCCAAGGCACCGTGAAGAGCAGCAACAGCTTTCAGGGCTGGGCCCTTCCCTGTGGGAGAAGGAGCCGGACGTTTGCCTTTTCGGCAAGAGGCTCTGCCGCGGCCGAGCGCCATGAGATGTTGCGTCTCTGGGAAAGCCCATATCCCCACTGCTGTTGTGCCTGTAGATAGGGCGCCAAGGCACCGTGAAGAGCAGCAACAGCTTTCAGGGCTGGGCCCTTCCTTGTGGAAGAAGGAGCCGGACGTTTGCCTTTTCGGCAAGAGGCTCTGCCGCGGCCGAGCGCCATGAGATGTTGCGTCTCTGGGAAAGCACAGATCCCCACTGCTGTTGTGCCTGTAGATAGGGCGCCAAGGCACCGTGAAGAGCAGCAACAGCTTTCAGGGCTGGGCCCTTCCCTGTGGGAGAAGGAGCCGGACGTTTGCCTTTTCGGCAAGAGGCTCTGCCGCGGCCGAGCGCCATGAGATGTTGCGTCTCTGAGAAAGCCATATCCCCAGTGCTGTTGTGCCTGTAGATAGGGCACCAAGGCACCGTGAAGAGCAGCAACAGCTTTCCGGGTATGGGCCCTTCCCTGTGGGAGAAGGAGCCGGACGTTTGCCTTTTTGGCAAGAGGCTCTGCCGCGGCCGAGCTCCATGAGATGTTGCGTCTCTGGGAAAGCCCAGATCCCCAGTGCTGTTGTGCCTGTAGATAGGGCACCAAGGTTAGGTGAAGAGCAGCAACAGCTTTCAGGGCTGGGCCCTTCCCTGTGGGAGAATGAGCCGGACGTTTGCCTTTTCGGCAAGAGGCTCTGCCGCGGCCGAGCGCCATGAGGTGTTGCGTCTCTGGGAAAGCCCATATCCCCAGTGCTGTTGTGCCTGTAGATAGGGCACCAAGGCACCGTGAAGAGCAGCTACAGCTTTCAGGGCTGGGCCCTTCCTTGTGGAAGAAGGAGCCGGACGTTTGCCTTTTCGGCAAGAGGCTCTACCGCGGCCGAGCGCCATGAGATGTTGCGTCTCTGGGAAAGCCCATATCTCCAGTGCTGTTGTGCCTGTAGATAGGGCGCCAAGCACCGTGAAGAGCAGCAACAGCTTTCAGGGCTGGGCGCTTCCCTGTGGGAGAAGGAGCCGGACGTTTGCCTTTTCGGCAAGAGGCTCTGCCGCGGCCGAGCGCCATGAGATGTTGCGTCTCTGGGAAAGCCCAGATCCGCAGTGCTGTTGTGCCTGTAGATAGGGCACCAAGGTTAGGTGAAGAGCAGCAACAGCTTTCAGGGCTGGGCCCTTCCCTGTGGCAGAAGGAGCCGGACGTTTGCCTTTTCGGCAAGAGGCTCTGCCGCGGCCGAGCGCCATGAGATGTTGCGTCTCTGGGAAAGCCCATATCCCCAGTGCTGGTGTGCCTGCAGATAGGGTGCCAAGGTTAGGTGAAAAGCAGCAACAGCTTTCAGGGCTGGGCCCTTCCCTGTGGGAGAAGGAGCCGGACGTTTGCCTTTTCGGCAAGAGGCTCTGCTGCGGCCGAGCGCCATGAGATGTTGCGTCTCAGGGAAAGCACAGATCCCCAGTGCTGTTGTGCCTGTAGATAGGGTGCCAAGGCACCCTGAAGAGCAGCAACAGCTTTCAGGGCTGGGCGCTTCCCTGTGGGAGAAGGAGCCGGACGTTTGCCTTTTCGGCAAGAGGCTCTGCCGCGGCCGAGCGCCATGAGATGTTGCGTCTCTGGGAAAGCCCATATCCCCAGTGCTGTTGTGCCTGTAGATAAGGCGCCAAGGCACCCTGAAGAGCAGCAACAGCTTTCAGGGCTGGGCCCTTCCCTGTGGTAGAAGGAGCCGGACGTTTGCCTTTTCGGCAAGAGGCTCTGCCGCGGCCGAGCGCCATGAGATGTTGCGTCTCTGAGAAAGCCCAGATCCCCAGTGCTGTTGTGCCTGTAGATAGGGCATCAAGGCATCGTGAAGAGCAGCAACAGCTTTCCGGGCTGGGCCCTTCCCTGTGGGAGAAGGAGCCGGACGTTTGCCTTTTTGGCAAGAGGCTCTGCCTCGGCCGAGCGCCATGAGATGTTGCGTCTCTGGGAAAGCCCAGATCCCCAGTGCTGTTGTGCCTGTAGATAGGGCACCAAGGTTAGGTGAAGAGCAGCAACAGCTTTCAGGGCTGGGCCCTTTCTTGTGGGAGAAGGAGCCGGACGTTTGCCTTTTCGGCAAGAGGCTCTGCCGCGGCCGAGCGCCATGAGATGCTGCGTCTCTCACAAGACACAGATCCCCAGTGCTGTTGTGCCTGTAGATAGGGCGCCAAGCACCGTGAAGAGCAGCAACAGCTTTCAGGGCTGGGCGCTTCCCTGTGGGAGAAGGAGCAGGACGTTTGCCTTTTCGGCAAGAGGCTCTGCCGCGGCCGACCGTCATGAGATGTTGTGTCTCTGGGAAAGCCCAGATCCCCAGTGCTGTTGTGCCTGTAGATAGGGCGCCAAGGCACCCTGAAGAGCAGCAACAGCTTTCAGGGCTGGGCCCTTCCCTGTGGCAGAAGGAGCCGGACGTTTGCCTTTTCGGCAAGAGGCTCTGCTGCGGCCGAGCGCCATGAGATGCTGCGTCTCTGACAAGACACAGATCCCCAGTGCTGTTGTGCCTGTAGATAGGGCACCAAGGCACCGTGAAGAGCAGCAACAGCTTTCCGGGCTGGGCCCTTCCCTGTGGCAGAAGGAGCCGGACGTTTGCCTTTTCGGCAAGAGGCTGTGCCGCGGCCGAGCGCCATGAGATGTTGCGTGTCTGGGAAAGCCCAGATCCCGAGTGCTGGTGTGCCTGCAGATAGGGTGCCAAGGTTAGGTGAAGAGCAGCAACAGCTTTCAGGCTTGGGCCCTTCCCTGTGGGAGAAGGAGCCGGACGTTTGCCTTTTCGGCAAGAGGCTCTGCCGCGGCCGAGCGCCATGAGATGCTGCGTCTCTGGGAAAGCACAGATCCCAAGTGCTGTTGTTCCTGTAGATAGGGCACCAAGGGACCGTGAAGAGCAGCGACAGCTTTCAGGGCTGGGCCCTTCCCTGAGGGAGAAGGAGCCAGACGTTTGCCTTTTCGGCAAGAGGCTCTGCTGCGGACGAGCGCCATGAGATGTTGCGTCTCTGGGAAAGCACAGATCCCCACTGCTCCTGTGCCTGTAGATAGGTTGCCAAGGTTAGGTGAAAAGCAGCAACAGCTTTCAGGGCTGGGCCCTTCCCTGTGGGAGAAGGAGCCGGACGTTTGCCTTTTCGGCAAGAGGCTCTGCCGCGGCCGAGCGCCATGAGATGTTGCGTCTCTGGGAAAGCACAGATGCCCAGTGCTGTTGTGCCTGTAGATAGGGTGCCAAGGCACCGTGAAGAGCAGCAACAGCTTTCAGGGCTGGGCCCTTCCCTGAGGGAGAAGGAGCCGGACGTTTGCCTTTTCGGCAAGAGGCTCTGCCGCGGCCGAGCGCCATGAGATGTTGCGTCTCTGGGAAAGCCCATATCCCCACTGCTGTTGTGCCTGTAGATAGGGCGCCAAGGCACCGTGAAGAGCAGCAACAGCTTTCAGGGCTGGGCCCTTCCTTGTGGAAGAAGGAGCCGGACGTTTGCCTTTTCGGCAAGAGGCTCTGCCGCGGCCGAGCGCCATGAGATGTTGCGTCTCTGAGAAAGCCCATATCCCCAGTGCTGTTGTGCCTGTAGATAGGGCACCAAGGCACCGTGAAGAGCAGCAACAGCTTTCCGGGTATGGGCCCTTCCCTGTGGGAGAAGGAGCCGGACGTTTGCCTTTTTGGCAAGAGGCTCTGCCGCGGCCGAGCTCCATGAGATGTTGCGTCTCTGGGAAAGCCCAGATCCCCAGTGCTGTTGTGCATGTAGATAGGGCACCAAGGCACCGTGAAGAGCAGCAACAGCTTTCAGGGCTGGGCCCTTCCTTGTGGAAGAAGGAGCCGGACGTTTGCCTTTTCGGCAAGAGGCTCTGCCGCGGCCGAGCGCCATGAGATGTTGCGTCTCTGACAAGACACAGATCCCCAGTGCTGTTGTGCCTGTAGATAGGGCACCAAGGCACCGTGAAGAGCAGCAACAGCTTTCAGGGCTGGGCCCTTCCCTGTGGCAGAAGGAGCCGGACGTTTGCCTTTTTGGCAAGAGGCTCTGCCTCGGCCGAGCGCCATGAGATGTTGCGTGTCTGGGAAAGCCCAGATCCCGAGTGCTGGTGTGCCTGCAGATAGGGTGCCAAGGTTAGGTGAAGAGCAGCAACAGCTTTCAGGCTTGGGCCCTTCCCTGTGGGAGAAGGAGCCGGACGTTTGCCTTTTCGGCAAGAGGCTCTGCCGCGGCCGAGCGCCATGAGATGCTGCGTCTCTGGGAAAGCCCAGATGCCCAGTGCTGTTGTGCCTGTAGATAGGGTGCCAAGGCACCCTGAAGAGCAGCAACAGCTTTCAGGGCTGGGCCCTTCCCTGTGGGAGAAGGAGCCGGACGTTTGCCTTTTTGGCAAGAGGCTCTGCCGCGGCCGAGCGCCATGAGATGTTGCGTCTCTGGGAAAGCCCATATCCCCAGTGCTGTTGTGCCTGTAGATAGGGTGCCAAGGCACCGTGAAGAGCAGCAACAGCTTTCAGGGCTGGGCCCTTCCCTGTGGCAGAAGGAGCCGGACGTTTGCCTTTTCGGCAAGAGGCTCTGCCGCGGCCGAGCGCCATGAGATGCTGCGTCTCTGACAAGACAGAGATCCCCAGTGCTGTTGTGCCTGTAGATAGGGCACCAAGGCACCGTGAAGAGCAGCAACAGCTTTCAGGGCTGGGCCCTTCCCTGTGGCAGAAGGAGCCGGACGTTTGCCTTTTTGGCAAGAGGCTCTGCCTCGGCCGAGCGCCATGAGATGTTGCGTGTCTGGGAAAGCCCAGATCCCGAGTGCTGGTGTGCCTGCAGATAGGGTGCCAAGGTTAGGTGAAGAGCAGCAACAGCTTTCAGGCTTGGGCCCTTCCCTGTGGGAGAAGGAGCCGGACGTTTGCCTTTTCGGCAAGAGGCTCTGCCGCGGCCGAGCGCCATGAGATGCTGCGTCTCTGGGAAAGCCCAGATGCCCAGTGCTGTTGTGCCTGTAGATAGGGTGCCAAGGCACCCTGAAGAGCAGCAACAGCTTTCAGGGCTGGGCCCTTCCCTGTGGGAGAAGGAGCCGGACGTTTGCCTTTTTGGCAAGAGGCTCTGCCGCGGCCGAGCGCCATGAGATGTTGCGTCTCTGGGAAAGCCCAGATCCCCAGTGCTGTTGTGCCTGTAGATAGGGTGCCAAGGCACCGTGAAGAGCAGCAACAGCTTTCAGGGCTGGGCCCTTCCCTGTGGGAGAATGAGCCGCACGTTTGCCTTTTCGGCAAGAGGCTCTGCCGCGGCCGAGCGCCATGAGATGTTGCGTCTCTGGGAAAGCCCATATCCCCAGTGCTGTTGTGCCTGTAGATAGGGTGCCAAGGCACCGTGAAGAGCAGCAACAGCTTTCAGGGCTGGGCCCTTCCTTGTTGAAGAAGGAGCCGGACGTTTGCCTTTTCGGCAAGAGGCTCTGCCGCGGCCGAGCGCCATGAGATGTTGCGTCTCTGGGAAAGCACAGATCCCCACTGCTGTTGTGCCTGTAGATAGGGCGCCAAGGCACCGTGAAGAGCAGCAACAGCTTTCAGGGCTGGGCCCTTCCCTGTGGGAGAAGGAGCCGGACGTTTGCCTTTTCGGCAAGAGGCTGTGCCGCGGCCGAGCGCCATGAGATGTTGCGTCTCTGAGAAAGCCCAGATCCCCAGTGCTGTTGTGCCTGTAGATAGGGCACCAAGGCACCGTGAAGAGCAGCAACAGCTTTCCGGGTATGGGCCCTTCCCTTTGGGAGAAGGAGCCGGACGTTTGCCTTTTTGGCAAGAGGCTCTGCCGCGGCCGAGCTCCATGAGATGTTGCATCTCTGGGAAAGCCCAGATCCCCAGTGCTGTTGTGCCTGTAGATAGGGCACCAAGGTTAGGTGAAGAGCAACAACAGCTTTCAGGGCTGGGCCCTTCACTGTGGGAGAAGGAGCCGGACGTTTGCCTTTTCGGCAAGAGGCTCTGCCGCGGCCGAGCGCCATGAGATGCTGCGTCTCTGACAAGACACAGATCCCCAGTGCTGTTGTGCCTGTAGATAGGGCACCAAGGGACCGTGAAGAGCAGCAACAGGTTTCAGGGCTGGGCCCTTCCCTGTGGGAGAAGGAGCCGGACGTTTGCCTTTTTGGCAAGAGGCTCTGTGTGGCCGAGCGCCATGAGATGTTGCGTGTCTGGGAAAGCCCAGATCCCGAGTGCTGGTGTGCCTGCAGATAGGGTGCCAAGGTTAGGTGAAGAGCAGCAACAGCTTTCAGGCTTGGGCCCTTCCCTGAGGGAGAAGGAGCCGGACGTTTGCCTTTTCGGCAAGAGGCTCTGCCGCGGCCGAGCGCCATGAGATGCTGCGTCTCTGGGAAAGCCCAGATGCCCAGTGCTGTTGTGCCTGTAGATAGGGTGCCAAGGCACCGTGAAGAGCAGCAACAGCTTTCAGGGCTGGGCCCTTCCCTGTGGCAGAAGGAGCCGGACGTTTGCCTTTTCGGCAAGAGGCTCTGCCGCGGCCGAGCGCCATGAGATGTTGCGTCTCTGCGAAAGCACCGATCCCCAGTGCTGTTGTGCGTGTATATAGGGCGCCAAGGCACCATGAAGAGCAGCAACAGCTTTCAGGGCTGGGCCCTTCCTTGTGGGAGAAGGAGCCAGACGTTTGCCTTTTCGGCAAGTGTTGCCTTCAGAGGCGGGGCGACCTGGTTCAGGAACGGCACGGCGACCAACCCCAGGCCGCTCGGGCCATTGGCTCACAGACACCAATGTGGTGGATCGCAAATGGCGTTTATTGATGAGTAACACAGCTTTATATAGCTAAGGTTTACAACGTTACTTCCGCCTGCTTACATCATAAACTAAAGGTTATTGGCTCTTAGGAGAGGGGCCCTATCTTTCCGTACAGCGCGACATCTTCCGGCCTCCAGACCCTAACCACCTACATTTTCCCCCCTCCTTATGCATAACTAATTTAGCTAAAATATAACAATCCTAAAAAAATTCTATTTTTATTCTTATTTTATACTTTATAACAATCTTAAAAAGTATATGTCATAAACTTGAATAAAAACAAAAGGCACACTGAACGGGTGGAAGTTAGAGGGTAACTGGTAATAATGGGGTGTAACTTAGGGATAACTGGGGGTAACACTGAGTGGGTACATTCTTAAAGCAGTTGCTGGTGTTCTACCAGCATAATGTTAACCTTCTCTAGTCGGCTCTTGACAAACGACACGAGCCTATTCAGTATACAGGGTCCAAAGATCAGTGCTATCATGATCATTACGATCGGCCCTATCAAGGTAGATATCAGGGTAGTTAACCACGGTGAATGGTTAAACCATGATGCAAACCAACTTTGTTGTGCCTCTCGTTCCCTTTTCCGTTTTTCTAATCCTTCTCGCAGTTTGGCCATAGTGTCTCTCACTATTCCGGTGTGGTCCGCATATACACAACACTCTTCTCTTAATGTAGCGCACACCCCCCCTTGCTGTAAGAACATCAGGTCTAATCCTCTTCGATTTTGTAGTACTACCTCAGATAATGATCTAATTGATTGTTCTAATGCGCTTATCGATTGTTCAATTCTAGCCAGGTCCTCATCTACCGCCGCCCTCAAGGCGCTGAATTCTTTACTCTGTTGCACCAAGGATGCTACTCCTGTACCTATTCCTGCGCCTCCTATAATCATTAGAGTAGCTACCGTTAGCGCTGTAAAGGGTTCTCGTTTTGACAGATGATGTTCTGGGGTAATCTGTGAGTCATAGACAAATTCTTCAGAATGGTAAAATATTTTAGGGACTATAGACACGTGGACACAATATTCTGAGGACTCATTAAATTTTTCTAGCGACAAACAAGGTGTAACTCCAATAGTAGAACAAACCCACTTGGCATTTTTGGCCGGTATTAACCACTTTGCAGGGGTTTTATGTTGTGTCTTATTAACACACAGTTGTTCTCTGTGCTTTGGGACTCTGCCTACACACGCGCCACTTCCTACCACTTGTGACAATGTAATGCCTTTTTTATCTGTGTCCCATATACACTGGGCTGGATTTGTACCTTTTACCTGTATAGGTATGTCACTTACTCCTACGGCCTCATAAAAGGGTGGTCTTATCCCATAGCATAACCAACAATGCTCTGTAAGATTCGGATTTGTTTTGTTCAATACTTGGTAGCTAGCTTGCATCATTTTCCAGAGAGGATTTCTATAAGGGATTTTGGTGGTGCGTGTCGCTATAGGTGTGGTAGCGTAACTGCGTGTCGCTATAGGTGTGGTAGCGTAACTTTCTGTTACTGTTACCTGGTTGATGGTATCGGTAGACACATAGTGATGCTTGGGAATAGTCGGGAATACTTCATTAACCAATACTTGGTTGGGGCCTACTGGCAGTGGATCATTCGGGACAACTTCCTTTTTTATGAGGATTAAGCCACCCTTGTCTGTCCCTGGTTCTGTGTATCTTATTCCCCACATTCTTCCAAATAGCCAACTGTCTTCTTGGGGCTTGGTAACATTTAAGAAGAGGTATTGACAATTTCCACGTCCTTTCCATGCTTGCGGTGGAATGCACCCATATGGACCCCACTGGACCTTTAGGTATCTGTCTGTACCATCACCCGGTATCCAAGTAGGGGCTATGGTCTCACATCCCCAATAACCACAATAATATTGGTTAGGGAGGTTACAATATCCCTTCCCAGGATTCGAGCTGGGGCACATATAGAAACCTAAGTATTCCCAACACCGGTCTCTCGGGACAAGCTTACACAGAGAGGCAGTAAAACTTCGTGCACCTGATGTTATTTGAGTTGCGATAATTTGGTGATCCTCAAATCGAAGGAGGGACCATTTAAATGGCTGGTGGTGAAGGTGACTTGACTTTACCTGTTCTATGGTGATAAGCTCTAAAATCAAAATCACACAAAGGCCTCGCAGCCCCCTTCTGCGGAGGCTATTTTGCCGTTGTCTGGATTCTGCCAGTGCGGAATTTCCTGGCTTGGACAGGACGCTTGCCGACTTGTCGTTTTCTCTTGTTACTGGGATGTACGGGTTACGGGGGTGTCCGATGATCCGGTCCTGTGAACAAAAACTCACAGTTTTCATTAGTTTTATTCTGAAGGTCTGGTTTGATAGACTTAAGCGGGCACCACTTAACTCTACCATCTTTTTTGACAGCAGCATACCCTCGCCCTGTCAGAACCAGTTTCCACCCTTGTTCCCATTCTCCCAGCTCATTTCTAATTATGACCAACGGGCCTTCTTCTAGTGCTCGAGTGGCCCAATGTTTTTGGGTGGGGCTATTCACCTCCTCCCCCCTGGGGAATTGATTCAGTGCTAGTAGAGCAGTTGCTAGTAGGCGTGCTTGGTCTCCCGGGGGAATGGCGTTGACAAAACCTTCTGTTTTTGCCAATACCTCCAATTTAGATTTCAGAGTTTGATTCGCTCGTTCTACTATGGCTTGTCCCGTGCTATTATACGGGATGCCGTGTGTTAGGGTAATACCCCATTTCAGAGCAAATACCTGAACTGATTTAGAAACAAAATTTGGACCATTGTCCGTTTTGATCTGATTAGGGACGCCAAGCCACGCCATGGCTGTCAGCCAATGTTGGATGGTTGTTTTGGAGTCAGTCTTAAGGTGTTGAGTGGCTACAATCACCCCGCTATATGTGTCTACAGTTACCGCTAGCCACGCTCGAGGTTTTAGCAACTGGCAGAGTGTAAAATCCGTCTGCCACACCTCGTAGGCTTTAAGACCTCTGGGGTTCACCCCGCTGGACCACAGTGGTGCTTTCTGACAGTGGGGACATGTAGCTACTATGTGTTTTGCGTCAGTGACTGAGATCCCGCATCTCTTTACTAACGCTTTTGCTCCGATGTGGAGAGACTCATGTAGCTGACGGGCATCTCTTAGTGTCCACAATCCTTTTGCAGCGGCGTCTGCTTTGTCGTTACCGGTTTGGAAAAACCCTTTAATTGGGCTGTGGCTGTTGACATGGATGACCGATATAGTGCCCTTTCGAGAAAAAAGTGCTTCTTCCAGCATTAGGGCTGTTGTGGATGTTGACACGCCGGGCCCCAACATGGCCAAGCAAAGTTTGGCCACAAACATCGAATCAGTTACTATGTTAAGATGTTCTGCTGGGAACAGTCCGCACGCTAGTACTACGGCCGTCGCTTCTAGCTGCTGGACTGAAAGAGCACAATCGGTCATTTTAATGCAGTGCCATTCTCCTCCCGATTGCCATACTACTGCCGCGGTTGAGGTCGCTGAGGATGCGTCTGTGAAGACCGTTGGTCCCGGCTGGGGCCGGTCCATGATCTTCCGTGGAAGGTCGATGTTGACAATTGTCAGCATTTGAGCCCAGGGGGGCTTTGTGGCGTACCGGACTTCTCCACCAAATCCGACGAGAGCTATGGCCAGATACTCTGACATCGCCACTGATTGCGTTGGAAGCTGTTTGCGGAAGGGTAGGTATATCCTGGCGGGTTCGATGCCTAGGTGCCTTAGGGCGAGTTTTCTGCCTTTCATGATGAGGTTACCAAGGCACTCGACTCCTGGAGAAAATGCACGTGACGTTTTTCCTAGGACTATCCATTGTACTGGCTGGGCTTTTTCAGGGGGGCCCTGGGCTAATGCTCCTACTCCCCCCCCCGCCGTGAAGTGTACATACAGATCAAGTGGTATATTCGGGTTCCACCTGGCGAGCGTGCTTGATGACACCTGTTGCTCGATAAAGTCGAGAGAGTTCGTTGCTTCTATCATCAGAGTTTTTCGTTCCCATGGGTTCTTTCCTTTCAAAAGATCGTACAGGGGGGCCATGATTTCAGGAGGGATCAAAACAATGTTGCGGAGCCATTGCAAGGACCCCACTAACTGTTGCATATCATGGAGTGTCTTAATGTTCCGACGGATTTTTATTTGGGGGGGGGTTACGTAAGAACTTGTGATCTCCACTCCCAAAAAACTTACGCATGGTCCTCTTTTAATTTTCGCGCTTGCAATTTCGAACCCGTTTGTTTTTAGAGTTTCTGAAACCGTTGACACTAGCTGGTCTACCTGACTTCCTGATGGTGCAGCGATTAAAATATCATCCATGTATTGAATGATAGTCGCAGTCGGATTACTGCGCCGGACCGGTGCCAATGCCCGATCCACCGTAATCTGGCAGATAGTGGGTGAGTTGATCATTCCTTGGGGCAGCACTTTCCACTGGAAGCGTAGGTTAGGGCGTTGGCTGTTTGGAAACACAACGGAAAAAGCAAACCGCTCCTTGTCCTCCTCATGCAGGGGTATCGAGAAGAAACAGTCCTTAATATCAAGGACAGCACAAGGTTGTCCTTCCGGTATCATAGAGTTCATAGGCAACAGCGTTTGAACAGGACCCATTGGTTGGATTGTCTTGTTTACTTCACGCAGGTCATGGAGGAGACGAAACCCTTCACCAGTTCGTTTGGGTATTACGAAAACTGGGGTGTTCCACGGGCTAGTGGAAGGCTCTATGTGACCTCGCTGTAGTTCGCGGTCAATTAGCTCAAGAAGAGCGTCCATTCGAGGCTTCGATAGGGGCCACTGCTCGACCCACACTGGGTCGGAAGATTTCCACGTCAGCCTAATTGGTGGCAGTGGGTGTGCGGCAGTGGCCCTTAGGGTAAATTTGTCACTCTGGCTTTTAGCAGGGCTAGAGCGTCCCTCCCCAACAGGGGTGGGACTCCTGACATGACATATGGGAAAAGGGTGATGGTTTTCTCTGGTC
Source organism: Harpia harpyja (assembly GCF_026419915.1). Classification (NCBI taxonomy): domain Eukaryota; kingdom Metazoa; phylum Chordata; class Aves; order Accipitriformes; family Accipitridae; genus Harpia; species Harpia harpyja. Next base: position 397,685 of record NW_026293423.1, read on the forward strand.
CCTTTTCAGTGTGGAGCGTGATTGCTACCAATTGAGCACTCTTCCGAGCTCGGGTTAATCCCCCGACTCCACCCACCATGGGGGCGTCTTCCAATTTCCAGCGTGGGGGCCAATTCGTCTCAGGAATAACTGTAACATCTGCTCCGGTGTCAATCAAGAAGGGGACGCTAATGGTGGTGTCATTTGAGATATTATAGAGGGAACAGATCCCCCATACCACTGGCGGGTTGTCACACTTTACTGCCAGGGCCACCCTGGGGTCTCACCCCCAAGGGGTAGTCCTTGTTGTCCCTGTAATAGGGGCTGATTGGGCTGGACCATTGGTTGGACCATGAAGTTGGTCGCTTCTCGAGGGGGCAGCGGGTTCGGGAGCGCCTCGCCCCACCCGGGGTTGGCATAGTTGGGCCGCCTCATGTCCCAAGTGGGAGAGGGTCGTGCACGGCCTGAGTGCCCTCTCCCCCCCCCGTTTCCCTGGGTTTTAGATCTGCAATCCTTAGGGAAATGTCCTTTCTTTCCACAGGCCCAACACGGTCCTCTGGATTGATTTTGGCGGGGGGGGGGGCGCTGTTGGCTGGTCCCCCAGTCGGGGGCAGTTTGCCACCATGTGGCCCGCCTGGCCACATCTAAAACATGCCATCACATTAGCTATTGCGGTGCGAACAGCCGCCTGAATCGGGGCCAGATGCTCTTCTTTCACGACATGCTTAATCATGTCCGCGATACTTGACCCCACCGGTAGTGATCGTAGGATTTCTTTGGTTTTTGAATTACACTGCTGACGTAAGCAGTCTGCAACGACCGGACCTTTTGCTTCCGCGGGTAGGGTCGAGGAGTCGACCGCTGCTTGGAGGCGATCCACAAATTGTGTAAAGCTTTCACTTTCATTTTGTTTTATTGTAGACCATGGCGATGGCTTGGCGATAACTCTAGAGGCTGTGCGAATAGCTTCTCTAGCTGCACGAGTAGTTGCCATAACTTCATGGGCCCGCAGGCCTTGGGCTTGTGCCTGGGGGGTAATCATTGTTGGGTCTGTACCCATTAGTCACTGCAGGCTGGAGCCATGTAGTGGGTGATCTGCCCCAGTTACTTGGGCTAGTTGTTTCGTACAGTTGTCTTCCCATTCTTGTTTAAAAACAATCATCCCTGCCCCATCAAAAATCAATCTACAAGTCTGTTTTATATTGAATGGGAGCATGTCATCTCCTCCGAAAACCCCATCTATGAGGGTGGAGACCATGGCAGAATTAAGCCCTTTGTCCGCAATTGCTTTAACAATCGCTTGTATATCCTTAGGGTTTATTGGCGAATGGACCCTTTGTCCCCCGTCCGTCACCCGGACCGGGAACGCTAGCGTGGCCGATGGGGCCCAATCGGCACACGCAATCTTTATTTTTTTCCAATCCGTGAGAGGAATTTTTCCCCCTCGCGGCCCCTCTTTATTGCGGATGGGGATATTTTGGTTTTTAACCTTGTTTACCTCCGCTTCCTCCCCCTCTGAATTTGGATTGGTTGCGAGCCACTCGTCCCAGCTAGTGTCTGATCCGGAATCAGAACTCGACTGACTGGTTACTTCCGGGCTCCCATACTTTTTTGTTGGGCTCCGGCCCCGCCCACTTCCCTTGCGGGCCGGCTGTTCCCCCCCTCTTGGCTCGCCCCGCCTTCTACTAGGGGGGGTGTTTGCCCTATAAGGGCATTTCTTCAGATGGCCGTTCTGATTGGCCCTCCACCCATCACTCGCGCTCCCCTTCCCTTCCCGGTTGTCCCCACCACTTTTCTCTTTCTCGTTCTCCTCCCCTTCCCGTCTGCACGCGCTCGTTAGTTCTAGCGCTTCCTCCCTGTTCCCGCCGGGGGTATCCTCGCCCCGCCCTCTACTTTGCTGCTGGGCGCCATTTTGGGGCGCATAGGGCGGTGGTCTAGCCCAGACATCCTCAAACTCTGATTTCCCCGCGGCACCTCTGGCTTCCTTGGCTAACCCACCCCAGAAGGATTTTGCTTGATTCTGTCCGTCTGTAAGCGGGTCGGGGTTCGGGGATTTGGGGGGCGTATCGCCCTCTCGCAAGTTTTTAGGCTCAGCAGAATTGCCACCGTCTGGGGGGAGCGGAGTCTGTGTGGCTGCCCTGACTCCTACTTTCGGGGTGACCAACAAACAGTCCCTTGCTGCCACCCAGGTCTCCTGCTCTTGTATGGCCTTCTGCAGGGCTTGTACGACTTTCCCCCAAGACTTAAGGTTTTTCCCACAACCCGAGGACATCGTCTCCTCGGCTAACGCTTTAGTACACTTATCCCACACTGTAGGGTGGAGAATATCCACCGGCTGGTCAATGACCCCTATTTGTAAAAGCCTCGCAACGGCGAGAGTAAAATCTTTGGGTTTACAATCAATACCCCATTGCTTATGTAATTGTGATACGACCTTCACAAGGGCTTCCATCCTCCTTGTTGGTCCGGGAGCTTCCTCCCAGCCGGGCTAGTCCTGCCGCTCCGGCCGCCGTTCAACCATCCAGGCGATGTTCCCGGGTTTCGGCACCACATGTTGCCTTCAGAGGCGCGGCGACCTGGTTCAGGAACGGCACGGCGACCAACCCCAGGCCGCTCGGGCCATCGGCTCACAGACACCAATGTGGTGGATGGCAAATGGCGTTTATTGATGAGTAACACAGCTTCATATAGCTAAGGTTTACAACGTCACTTCCGCCTGCTTACATCATAAACAAAAGGTTATTGGCTCTAAGGAGAGGGGCCCTATCTTTCCGTACAGCGCGACATCTGCCGGCCGCCAGACCCTAACCACCTACAGGCGAGAGGCTCTGCCGCGGCCGAGCGCCATGAGATGTTGCGTCTCTGGGAAGACACAGATCCCCAGTGCTGTTGTGCCTGTAGATAGGGTGCCAAGGCACCGTGAAGAGCAGCAACAGGTTTCAGGGCTGGGCCCTTCCCTGTGGGAGAAGGAGCCGGACGTTTGCCTTTTCGGCAAGAGGCTCTGCCTCGGCCGAGCGCCATGAGATGTTGCGTCTCTGGGAAAGTACCAAATGCCAGTGCTGTTGTGCCTGTAGATAGGGCGCCAAGGCACCGTGAAGAGCAGCAACAGCTTTCAGGGCTGGGCCCTTCCCTGTGGGAGAAGGAGCCGGACGTTTGCCTTTTCGGCAAGACGCACTGCCGCGGCCGAGCTCCATGAGATGTTGCGTCTCTGAGAAAGCCCATATCCCCAGTGCTGTTGTGCCTGTAGATAGGGCACCAAGGCACCATGAAGACCAGCAACAGCTTTCAGGGCTGGGCCCTTCCTTGTGGAAGAAGGAGCAGGACGTTTGCCTTTTCGGCAAGAGGCTCTGCCGCGGCCGAGAGCCATGAGATGTTGCGTCTCTGGGAAAGCAGCGATCCCCAGTGCTGTTGTGCCTGTAGATAGGGCGCCAAGGCACCATGAAGAGCAGCAACAGCTTTCAGGGCTGGGCCCTTCCCTGTGGGAGAAGGAGCCGGACGTTTGCCTTTCGGAAAGAGGCTCTGCCTCGGCCGAGCGCCATGAGATGTTGTGTCTCTGGGAAAGCACATTTTCCCAGTGCCGTTGTGCCTGTAGATAGGGTGCCAAGGCACCGTGAAGAGCAGCAACAGCTTTCAGGGCTGGGCCCTTCCCTGTGGGAGAAGGAGCCGGACGTTTGCCTTTTTGGCAAGAGGGTCTGCCGCGGCCGAGCGCCATGAGATGTTGCGTCTCTGGGAAAGCCCAGATCCTTAGTGCTGTTGTGCCTGTAGATAGGGCGCCAAGGCACCGTGAAGAGCAGCAACAGCTTTCAGGGCTGGGCCCTTCCCTGTGGGAGAAGGAGCCGGACGTTTGCCTTTTCGGCAAGAGGCTCTGCCGCGGCAGAGCGCCATGAGATGTTGTGTCTCTGGAAAAGCACAGATCCCCAGTGCTGTTGTGCCTGTAAATAGGGCGCCAAGGCTTAGGTGAAGAGCATCAACAGCTTTCAGGCTTGGGCCCTTCCCTGTGGAAGAAGGAGCCGGACGTTTGCCTTTTCGGCAAGAGGCTCTGCCGCGGCCGAGTGCCATGAGATGTTGCGTCTCTAAAAAAACCCATAACCCCAGTGCTGTTGTGCCTGTAGATAGGGCGCCAAGGCACCGTGAAGAGCAGCAACAGCTTTCAGGGCTGGGCCCTTCCCTGAGGGAGAAGGAGCCGGACGTTTGCCTTTTCGGCAAGAGGCTCTGCCGCGGCCGAGCGCCATGAGATGTTGTGTCTCTGAGAAAGAACAGATCCCCAGTGCTGTTGTGCCTGTAGATAGGGTGACAAGGCACCATGAAGAGCAGCAACAGCTTTCAGGGCTGGGCCCTTCCTTGTGGGAGAAGGAGCCGGACGTTTGCCTTTTCGGCAAGAGGCTCTGCCGTGGCCGAGCGCCATGAGATGTTGCGTCTCTGGGAAAGCCCAGATCCCCAGTGCTGTTGTGCCTGTAAATAGGGCACCAAGGTTAGGTGAAGAGTAACAACAGCTTTCAGGGCTGGGCCCTTCCCTGTGGCAGAAGGAGCCGGACGTTTGCCTTTTCGGCAAGAGGCTCTGCCGCGGCCGAGCGCCATGAGATGCTGCGTCTCTGACAAGACACAGATCCCTAGTGCTGTTGTGCCTGTAGATAGGGTGCCAAGGCACCGTGAAGAGCAACAACAGCTTTCAGGGCTGGGCCCTTCCCTGTGGCAGAAGGAGCCGGACGTTTACCTTTTCGGCAAGAGGTTCTGCCACGGCCGAGCGCCATGAGATGTTGTGTTTCTGAGAAAGCACAGATCCCCAGTGCTGTTGTGCCTGTAGATAGGGCGCCAAGGCACCGTGAAGAGCAGCAACAGCTTTCAGGGCTGGGCCCTTCCCTGTGGCAGAAGGAACCGGACGTTTGCCTTTTCAACAAGAGGCTCTGCCGCGGCCGAGCGCCATGAGATGTTGCTTCTCTGGGGAAGCCCAGATCCCCAATGCTGTTTTGCCTGTAAATAGGGCAACAAGGTTAGGTGAAGAGCATCAACAGCTTTCAGGGCTGGGCCCTTCCCTGTGGGAGAATGAGCCGGACGTTTGCCTTTTCGGCAAGAGGCTCTGCCGCGGCCGAGCGCCATGAGATGTTGCGTCTCTGGGAAAGCCCAGATCCCCAGTGCTGTTGTGCCTGTAGATAGGGTGCCAAGGCACCGTGAAGAGCAGCAACAGCTTTCAGGGCTGGGCCCTTCCTTGTGGAAGAAGGAGCCGGACGTTTGCCTTTTCGGCAAGAGGCTCTGCCGCGGCCGAGCGCCATGAGATGTTGCGTCTCTTGGAAAGCACAGATCCCCACTGCTGTTGTGCCTGTAGATAGGGCGCCAAGGTTAGGTGAAGAGCAGCAACAGCTTTCAGGGCTGGGCCCTTCCCTGTGGGAGAAGGAGCCGGACGTTTGCCTTTTCGGCAAGAGGCTGTGCCGCGGCCGAGCGCCATGAGATGTTGCGTCTCTGAGAAAGCCCAGATCCCCAGTGCTGTTGTGCCTGTAGATAGGGCACCAAGGCACCGTGAAGAGCAGCAACAGCTTTCCGGGTATGGGCCCTTCCCTTTGGGAGAAGGAGCCGGACGTTTGCCTTTTTGGCAAGAGGCTCTGCCGCGGCCGAGCTCCATGAGATGTTGCATCTCTGGGAAAGCCCAGATCCCCAGTGCTGTTGTGCCTGTAGATAGGGCACCAAGGTTAGGTGAAGAGCAACAACAGCTTTCAGGGCTGGGCCCTTCACTGTGGGAGAAGGAGCCGGACGTTTGCCTTTTCGGCAAGAGGCTCTGCCGCGGCCGAGCGCCATGAGATGCTGCGTCTCTGACAAGACACAGATCCCCAGTGCTGTTGTGCCTGTAGATAGGGCACCAAGGGACCGTGAAGAGCAGCAACAGGTTTCAGGCCTGGGCCCTTCCCTGTGGGAGAAGGAGCCGGACGTTTGCCTTTTTGGCAAGAGGCTCTGTGTGGCCGAGCGCCATGAGATGTTGCGTGTCTGGGAAAGCCCAGATCCCGAGTGCTGGTGTGCCTGCAGATAGGGTGCCAAGGTTAGGTGAAGAGCAGCAACAGCTTTCAGGCTTGGGCCCTTCCCTGTGGGAGAAGGAGCCGGACGTTTGCCTTTTCGGCAAGAGGCTCTGCCGCGGCCGAGCGCCATGAGATGCTGCGTCTCTGGGAAAGCCCAGATGCCCAGTGCTGTTGTGCCTGTAGATAGGGTGCCAAGGCACCGTGAAGAGCAGCAACAGGTTTCAGGGCTGGGCCCTTCCCTGTGGGAGAAGGAGCCGGACGTTTGCCTTTTCGGCAAGAGGCTCTGCCTCGGCCGAGCGCCATGAGATGTTGCGTCTCTGCGAAAGCACCGATCCCCAGTGCTGTTGTGCCTGTATATAGGGCGCCAAGGCACCCTGAAGAGCAGCAACAGCTTTCAGGGCTGGGCCCTTCCTTGTGGGAGAAGGAGCCAGACGTTTGCCTTTTCGGCAAGTGTTGCCTTCAGAGGCGGGGCGACCTGGTTCAGGAACGGCACGGCGACCAACCCCAGGCCGCTCGGGCCATTGGCTCACAGACACCAATGTGGTGGATCGCAAATGGCGTTTATTGATGAGTAACACAGCTTTATATAGCTAAGGTTTACAACGTTACTTCCGCCTGCTTACATCATAAACTAAAGGTTATTGGCTCTTAGGAGAGGGGCCCTATCTTTCCGTACAGCGCGACATCTTCCGGCCTCCAGACCCTAACCACCTACATTTTCCCCCCTCCTTATGCATAACTAATTTAGCTAAAATATAACAATCCTAAAAAAATTCTATTTTTATTCTTATTTTATACTTTATAACAATCTTAAAAAGTATATGTCATAAACTTGAATAAAAACAAAAGGCACACTGAACGGGTGGAAGTTAGAGGGTAACTGGTAATAATGGGGTGTAACTTAGGGATAACTGGGGGTAACACTGAGTGGGTACATTCTTAAAGCAGTTGCTGGTGTTCTACCAGCATAATGTTAACCTTCTCTAGTCGGCTCTTGACAAACGACACGAGCCTATTCAGTATACAGGGTCCAAAGATCAGTGCTATCATGATCATTACGATCGGCCCTATCAAGGTAGATATCAGGGTAGTTAACCACGGTGAATGGTTAAACCATGATGCAAACCAACTTTGTTGTGCCTCTCGTTCCCTTTTCCGTTTTTCTAATCCTTCTCGCAGTTTGGCCATAGTGTCTCTCACTATTCCGGTGTGGTCCGCATATACACAACACTCTTCTCTTAATGTAGCGCACACCCCCCCTTGCTGTAAGAACATCAGGTCTAATCCTCTTCGATTTTGTAGTACTACCTCAGATAATGATCTAATTGATTGTTCTAATGCGCTTATCGATTGTTCAGTTCTAGCCAGGTCCTCATCTACCGCCGCCCTCAAGGCGCTGAATTCTTTACTCTGTTGCACCAAGGATGCTACTCCTGTACCTATTCCCGCGCCTCCTATAATCATTAGAGTAGCTACCGTTAGCGCTGTAAAGGGTTCTCGTTTTGACAGATGATGTTCTGGGGTAATCTGTGAGTCATAGACAAATTCTTCAGAATGGTAAAATATTTTAGGGACTATAGACACGTGGACACAATATTCTGAGGACTCATTAAATTTTTCTAGCGACAAACAAGGTGTAACTCCAATAGTAGAACAAACCCACTTGGCATTTTTGGCCGGTATTAACCACTTTGCAGGGGTTTTATGTTGTGTCTTATTAACACACAGTTGTTCTCTGTGCTTTGGGACTCTGCCTACACACGCGCCACTTCCTACCACTTGTGACAATGTAATGCCTTTTTTATCTGTGTCCCATATACACTGGGCTGGATTTGTACCTTTTACCTGTATAGGTATGTCACTTACTCCTACGGCCTCATAAAAGGGTGGTCTTATCCCATAGCATAACCAACAATGCTCTGTAAGATTCGGATTTGTTTTGTTCAATACTTGGTAGCTAGCTTGCATCATTTTCCAGAGAGGATTTCTATAAGGGATTTTGGTGGTGCGTGTCGCTATAGGTGTGGTAGCGTAACTGCGTGTCGCTATAGGTGTGGTAGCGTAACTTTCTGTTACTGTTACCTGGTTGATGGTATCGGTAGACACATAGTGATGCTTGGGAATAGTCGGGAATACTTCATTAACCAATACTTGGTTGGGGCCTACTGGCAGTGGATCATTCGGGACAACTTCCTTTTTTATGAGGATTAAGCCACCCTTGTCTGTCCCTGGTTCTGTGTATCTTATTCCCCACATTCTTCCAAATAGCCAACTGTCTTCTTGGGGCTTGGTAACATTTAAGAAGAGGTATTGACAATTTCCACGTCCTTTCCATGCTTGCGGTGGAATGCACCCATATGGACCCCACTGGACCTTTAGGTATCTGTCTGTACCATCACCCGGTATCCAAGTAGGGGCTATGGTCTCACATCCCCAATAACCACAATAATATTGGTTAGGGAGGTTACAATATCCCTTCCCAGGATTCGAGCTGGGGCACATATAGAAACCTAAGTATTCCCAACACCGGTCTCTCGGGACAAGCTTACACAGAGAGGCAGTAAAACTTCGTGCACCTGATGTTATTTGAGTTGCGATAATTTGGTGATCCTCAAATCGAAGGAGGGACCATTTAAATGGCTGGTGGTGAAGGTGACTTGACTTTACCTGTTCTATGGTGATAAGCTCTAAAATCAAAATCACACAAAGGCCTCGCAGCCCCCTTCTGCGGAGGCTATTTTGCCGTTGTCTGGATTCTGCCAGCGCGGAATTTCCTGGCTTGGACAGGACGCTTGCCGACTTGTCGTTTTCTCTTGTTACTGGGATGTACGGGTTACGGGGGTGTCCGATGATCCGGTCCTGTGAACAAAAACTCACAGTTTTCATTAGTTTTATTCTGAAGGTCTGGTTTGATAGACTTAAGCGGGCACCACTTAACTCTACCATCTTTTTTGACAGCAGCATACCCTCGCCCTGTCAGAACCAGTTTCCACCCTTGTTCCCATTCTCCCAGCTCATTTCTAATTATGACCAACGGGCCTTCTTCTAGTGCTCGAGTGGCCCAATGTTTTTGGGTGGGGCTATTCACCTCCTCCCCCCTGGGGAATTGATTCAGTGCTAGTAGAGCAGTTGCTAGTAGGCGTGCTTGGTCTCCCGGGGGAATGGCGTTGACAAAACCTTCTGTTTTTGCCAATACCTCCAATTTAGATTTCAGAGTTTGATTCGCTCGTTCTACTATGGCTTGTCCCGTGCTATTATACGGGATGCCGTGTGTTAGGGTAATACCCCATTTCAGAGCAAATACCTGAACTGATTTAGAAACAAAATTTGGACCATTGTCCGTTTTGATCTGATTAGGGACGCCAAGCCACGCCATGGCTGTCAGCCAATGTTGGATGGTTGTTTTGGAGTCAGTCTTAAGGTGTTGAGTGGCTACAATCACCCCGCTATATGTGTCTACAGTTACCGCTAGCCACGCTCGAGGTTTTAGCAACTGGCAGAGTGTAAAATCCGTCTGCCACACCTCGTAGGCTTTAAGACCTCTGGGGTTCACCCCGCTGGACCACAGTGGTGCTTTCTGACAGTGGGGACATGTAGCTACTATGTGTTTTGCGTCAGTGACTGAGATCCCGCATCTCTTTACTAACGCTTTTGCTCCGATGTGGAGAGACTCATGTAGCTGACGGGCATCTCTTAGTGTCCACAATCCTTTTGCAGCGGCGTCTGCTTTGTCGTTACCGGTTTGGAAAAACCCTTTAATTGGGCTGTGGCTGTTGACATGGATGACCGATATAGTGCCCTTTCGAGAAAAAAGTGCTTCTTCCAGCATTAGGGCTGTTGTGGATGTTGACACGCCGGGCCCCAACATGGCCAAGCAAAGTTTGGCCACAAACATCGAATCAGTTACTATGTTAAGATGTTCTGCTGGGAACAGTCCGCACGCTAGTACTACGGCCGTCGCTTCTAGCTGCTGGACTGAAAGAGCACAATCGGTCATTTTAATGCAGTGCCATTCTCCTCCCGATTGCCATACTACTGCCGCGGTTGAGGTCGCTGAGGATGCGTCTGTGAAGACCGTTGGTCCCGGCTGGGGCCGGTCCATGATCTTCCGTGGAAGGTCGATGTTGACAATTGTCAGCATTTGAGCCCAGGGGGGCTTTGTGGCGTACCGGACTTCTCCACCAAATCCGACGAGAGCTATGGCCAGATACTCTGACATCGCCACTGATTGCGTTGGAAGCTGTTTGCGGAAGGGTAGGTATATCCTGGCGGGTTCGATGCCTAGGTGCCTTAGGGCGAGTTTTCTGCCTTTCATGATGAGGTTACCAAGGCACTCGACTCCTGGAGAAAATGCACGTGACGTTTTTCCTAGGACTATCCATTGTACTGGCTGGGCTTTTTCAGGGGGGCCCTGGGCTAATGCTCCTACTCCCCCCCCCGCCGTGAAGTGTACATACAGATCAAGTGGTATATTCGGGTTCCACCTGGCGAGCGTGCTTGATGACACCTGTTGCTCGATAAAGTCGAGAGAGTTCGTTGCTTCTATCATCAGAGTTTTTCGTTCCCATGGGTTCTTTCCTTTCAAAAGATCGTACAGGGGGGCCATGATTTCAGGAGGGATCAAAACAATGTTGCGGAGCCATTGCAAGGACCCCACTAACTGTTGCATATCATGGAGTGTCTTAATGTTCCGACGGATTTTTATTTGGGGGGGGGTTACGTAAGAACTTGTGATCTCCACTCCCAAAAAACTTACGCATGGTCCTCTTTTAATTTTCGCGCTTGCAATTTCGAACCCGTTTGTTTTTAGAGTTTCTGAAACCGTTGACACTAGCTGGTCTACCTGACTTCCTGATGGTGCAGCGATTAAAATATCATCCATGTATTGAATGATAGTCGCAGTCGGATTACTGCGCCGGACCGGTGCCAATGCCCGATCCACCGTAATCTGGCAGATAGTGGGTGAGTTGATCATTCCTTGGGGCAGCACTTTCCACTGGAAGCGTAGGTTAGGGCGTTGGCTGTTTGGAAACACAACGGAAAAAGCAAACCGCTCCTTGTCCTCCTCATGCAGGGGTATCGAGAAGAAACAGTCCTTAATATCAAGGACAGCACAAGGTTGTCCTTCCGGTATCATAGAGTTCATAGGCAACAGCGTTTGAACAGGACCCATTGGTTGGATTGTCTTGTTTACTTCACGCAGGTCATGGAGGAGACGAAACCCTTCACCAGTTCGTTTGGGTATTACGAAAACTGGGGTGTTCCACGGGCTAGTGGAAGGCTCTATGTGACCTCGCTGTAGTTCGCGGTCAATTAGCTCAAGAAGAGCGTCCATTCGAGGCTTCGATAGGGGCCACTGCTCGACCCACACTGGGTCGGAAGATTTCCACGTCAGCCTAATTGGTGGCAGTGGGTGTGCGGCAGTGGCCCTTAGGGTAAATTTGTCACTCTGGCTTTTAGCAGGGCTAGAGCGTCCCTCCCCAACAGGGGTGGGACTCCTGACATGACATATGGGAAAAGGGTGATGGTTTTCTCTGGTCCCTTTTCAGTGTGGAGCGTGATTGCTACCAATTGAGCACTCTTCCGAGCTCGGGTTAATCCCCCGACTCCACCCACCATGGGGGCGTCTTCCAATTTCCAGCGTGGGGGCCAATTCGTCTCAGGAATAACTGTAACATCTGCTCCGGTGTCAATCAAGAAGGGGACGCTAATGGTGGTGTCATTTGAGATATTATAGAGGGAACAGATCCCCCATACCACTGGCGGGTTGTCACACTTTACTGCCAGGGCCACCCTGGGGTCTCACCCCCAAGGGGTAGTCCTTGTTGTCCCTGTAATAGGGGCTGATTGGGCTGGACCATTGGTTGGACCATGAAGTTGGTCGCTTCTCGAGGGGGCAGCGGGTTCGGGAGCGCCTCGCCCCACCCGGGGTTGGCATAGTTGGGCCGCCTCATGTCCCAAGTGGGAGAGGGTCGTGCACGGCCTGAGTGCCCTCTCCCCCCCCCGTTTCCCTGGGTTTTAGATCTGCAATCCTTAGGGAAATGTCCTTTCTTTCCACAGGCCCAACACGGTCCTCTGGATTGATTTTGGCGGGGGGGGGGGCGCTGTTGGCTGGTCCCCCAGTCGGGGGCAGTTTGCCACCATGTGGCCCGCCTGGCCACATCTAAAACATGCCATCACATTAGCTATTGCGGTGCGAACAGCCGCCTGAATCGGGGCCAGATGCTCTTCTTTCACGACATGCTTAATCATGTCCGCGATACTTGACCCCACCGGTAGTGATCGTAGGATTTCTTTGGTTTTTGAATTACACTGCTGACGTAAGCAGTCTGCAACGACCGGACCTTTTGCTTCCGCGGGTAGGGTCGAGGAGTCGACCGCTGCTTGGAGGCGATCCACAAATTGTGTAAAGCTTTCACTTTCATTTTGTTTTATTGTAGACCATGGCGATGGCTTGGCGATAACTCTAGAGGCTGTGCGAATAGCTTCTCTAGCTGCACGAGTAGTTGCCATAACTTCATGGGCCCGCAGGCCTTGGGCTTGTGCCTGGGGGGTAATCATTGTTGGGTCTGTACCCATTAGTCGCTGCAGGCTGGAGCCATGTAGTGGGTGATCTGCCCCAGTTACTTGGGCTAGTTGTTTCGTACAGTTGTCTTCCCATTCTTGTTTAAAAACAATCATCCCTGCCCCATCAAAAATCAATCTACAAGTCTGTTTTATATTGAATGGGAGCATGTCATCTCCTCCGAAAACCCCATCTATGAGGGTGGAGACCATGGCAGAATTAAGCCCTTTGTCCGCAATTGCTTTAACAATCGCTTGTATATCCTTAGGGTTTATTGGCGAATGGACCCTTTGTCCCCCGTCCGTCACCCGGACCGGGAACGCTAGCGTGGCCGATGGGGCCCAATCGGCACACGCAATCTTTATTTTTTTCCAATCCGTGAGAGGAATTTTTCCCCCTCGCGGCCCCTCTTTATTGCGGATGGGGATATTTTGGTTTTTAACCTTGTTTACCTCCGCTTCCTCCCCCTCTGAATTTGGATTGGTTGCGAGCCACTCGTCCCAGCTAGTGTCTGATCCGGAATCAGAACTCGACTGACTGGTTACTTCCGGGCTCCCATACTTTTTTGTTGGGCTCCGGCCCCGCCCACTTCCCTTGCGGGCCGGCTGTTCCCCCCCTCTTGGCTCGCCCCGCCTTCTACTAGGGGGGGTGTTTGCCCTATAAGGGCATTTCTTCAGATGGCCGTTCTGATTGGCCCTCCACCCATCACTCGCGCTCCCCTTCCCTTCCCGGTTGTCCCCACCACTTTTCTCTTTCTCGTTCTCCTCCCCTTCCCGTCTGCACGCGCTCGTTAGTTCTAGCGCTTCCTCCCTGTTCCCGCCGGGGGTATCCTCGCCCCGCCCTCTACTTTGCTGCTGGGCGCCATTTTGGGGCGCATAGGGCGGTGGTCTAGCCCAGACATCCTCAAACTCTGATTTCCCCGCGGCACCTCTGGCTTCCTTGGCTAACCCACCCCAGAAGGATTTTGCTTGATTCTGTCCGTCTGTAAGCGGGTCGGGGTTCGGGGATTTGGGGGGCGTATCGCCCTCTCGCAAGTTTTTAGGCTCAGCAGAATTGCCACCGTCTGGGGGGAGCGGAGTCTGTGTGGCTGCCCTGACTCCTACTTTCGGGGTGACCAACAAACAGTCCCTTGCTGCCACCCAGGTCTCCTGCTCTTGTATGGCCTTCTGCAGGGCTTGTACGACTTTCCCCCAAGACTTAAGGTTTTTCCCACAACCCGAGGACATCGTCTCCTCGGCTAACGCTTTAGTACACTTATCCCACACTGTAGGGTGGAGAATATCCACCGGCTGGTCAATGACCCCTATTTGTAAAAGCCTCGCAACGGCGAGAGTAAAATCTTTGGGTTTACAATCAATACCCCATTGCTTATGTAATTGTGATACGACCTTCACAAGGGCTTCCATCCTCCTTGTTGGTCCGGGAGCTTCCTCCCAGCCGGGCTAGTCCTGCCGCTCCGGCCGCCGTTCAACCATCCAGGCGATGTTCCCGGGTTTCGGCACCACATGTTGCCTTCAGAGGCGCGGCGACCTGGTTCAGGAACGGCACGGCGACCAACCCCAGGCCGCTCGGGCCATCGGCTCACAGACACCAATGTGGTGGATGGCAAATGGCGTTTATTGATGAGTAACACAGCTTCATATAGCTAAGGTTTACAACGTCACTTCCGCCTGCTTACATCATAAACAAAAGGTTATTGGCTCTAAGGAGAGGGGCCCTATCTTTCCGTACAGCGCGACATCTGCCGGCCGCCAGACCCTAACCACCTACAGGCGAGAGGCTCTGCCGCGGCCGAGCGCCATGAGATGTTGCGTCTCTGGGAAGACACAGATCCCCAGTGCTGTTGTGCCTGTAGATAGGGTGCCAAGGCACCGTGAAGAGCAGCAACAGGTTTCAGGGCTGGGCCCTTCCCTGTGGGAGAAGGAGCCGGACGTTTGCCTTTTCGGCAAGAGGCTCTGCCTCGGCCGAGCGCCATGAGATGTTGCGTCTCTGGGAAAGTACCAAATGCCAGTGCTGTTGTGCCTGTAGATAGGGCGCCAAGGCACCGTGAAGAGCAGCAACAGCTTTCAGGGCTGGGCCCTTCCCTGTGGGAGAAGGAGCCGGACGTTTGCCTTTTCGGCAAGACGCACTGCCGCGGCCGAGCTCCATGAGATGTTGCGTCTCTGAGAAAGCCCATATCCCCAGTGCTGTTGTGCCTGTAGATAGGGCACCAAGGCACCATGAAGACCAGCAACAGCTTTCAGGGCTGGGCCCTTCCTTGTGGAAGAAGGAGCAGGACGTTTGCCTTTTCGGCAAGAGGCTCTGCCGCGGCCGAGCGCCATGAGATGTTGCGTCTCTGGGAAAGCAGCGATCCCCAGTGCTGTTGTGCCTGTAGATAGGGCGCCAAGGCACCATGAAGAGCAGCAACAGCTTTCAGGGCTGGGCCCTTCCCTGTGGGAGAAGGAGCCGGACGTTTGCCTTTCGGAAAGAGGCTCTGCCTCGGCCGAGCGCCATGAGATGTTGTGTCTCTGGGAAAGCACATTTTCCCAGTGCCGTTGTGCCTGTAGATAGGGTGCCAAGGCACCGTGAAGAGCAGCAACAGCTTTCAGGGCTGGGCCCTTCCCTGTGGGAGAAGGAGCCGGACGTTTGCCTTTTTGGCAAGAGGCTCTGCCGCGGCCGAGCGCCATGAGATGTTGCGTCTCTGGGAAAGCCCAGATCCTTAGTGCTGTTGTGCCTGTAGATAGGGCGCCAAGGCACCGTGAAGAGCAGCAACAGCTTTCAGGGCTGGGCCCTTCCCTGTGGGAGAAGGAGCCGGACGTTTGCCTTTTCGGCAAGAGGCTCTGCCGCGGCCGAGCTCCATGAGATGTTGCGTCTCTGGTGTTATAAGTTTGGAGAAAGGTCCAGGAGTCGACTGTGGTGAATAATTAGAAGTAATTTATTAAGCAAGCCGTAAATAAGCAAAACAGTGCTGGGTGGCCGGGGAGCCACTGCTCTACCAACAGCTCGCAACCCCCCTTCCTGTAGCCATAGTTCTTATAGTCCTCTATTTCCGGTATATGTGTCATTTTTGGTATACGTATCTTCCTTAGTGTACTCCGCGTCTGCGCTGATCTGTTGCTAGGGGGGTCTTTTTCTGCCTTCTGGCTTCCTTGGTGTACTCCGCATGTGCACCGATCTGTTGCTAGGGGGGTCTTTTTCTGCCTCCTGGTGATTGCTGGGATGAAGGCCCCCAAGTCTTCCTCCTGCGACTGCCCTGTGCCCCTCACTTGAGACATGCGGGTTTTATTACCTTTTATAGGCCCCAAGTCTTCCTCCTGTGACCACCCTGGGCCCCTCACTTGACACATACATGTTTTATTACCTTTTGTATAAACACAAGGCTTGCACAAACATTGTTTACATTACCAGTTATCTGTAGCTAATGCAAGACCCCCTCCTTCCCGTTTTAAGGCCGACATCTGGTTTTTCTACTAACATAAGTAAGATTTGATTAACAAACGCTTATCTATTATCACAATCCCCCCTCTTTCTTTTTCCCATTTTGTTCATCAAATCGTCTCACTGCTTCTTTTGCTCTTTCTAAGATAGGGGCTTCTTCGATTTGCAATTCGCCCTCTCTAAGTTGTTCATATTGACTTCTAATTAGCATCAACTGTGCTGCTTCCAACCTCCCCTTAACTATGGTGATTAATCTATTAAAAATGCATGGTCCAAAAGTAAGTCCTAAAACTAACAAAATGAGTGGCCCAGCTATCGTTGATAATAAGGTGGTGAGCTAAGGGGAGTGATTAAACCACGATTCGTACCAACTTTGCTGCATTTCTCTTTCTTTTTTCCTTTTTTCTAATCCCTCCCGGAGTTTAGTCATGGAGTCGCGAACCACCCCTGTGTGATCTGCATACACACAACATTCTTCTCGAAGAGTAGCACACAACCCCCCTTGTTGTAAAAACATTAGGTCTAGTCCTTGTCTATTTTGTAGGACCACTTCAGATAATGACCTTAATGAGGACTCTAGAGCACTAATAGTTTTTTCAATCTTTACTAAGTCTTCGTCTACAGCTACCCTCAAGGTTCGGAATTTCTGATCTTGTTGGATCAGTGAGGCAATACCAGTTCCTGCTCCAGCTGCCCCTGCAGCCATTAACAGGCCTATAGTTAACGCCGTAAAAGGCTCTCTTTTTTGTAAGTGATGTTCCCGTACAGTGTGGTAATCGTATACAAAGCTCTCTGGATGGTAAATTATCTTGGGGACGATTATCACTTGTATGCAGTACTCATCTCTTTCATTAAACACTTTTAGAGATAAACAAGGGGTAATTCCAGTTTTAGAACAAATCCATTTAGTATTTCTTGCGGGTATCAGCCAGTCTGCTGGAGGTTTCCCTTTTAGTGAGGTTTTGACTCCACATAAGTGATCTTTTTCTAATGGGATTTTTCCCAGGCATCTACCCTTTCCGGAGACTTGGGATAAAGTTATTCCCTGCTTTTGTCCCATTTCTTTTCCCCATAGGCATTGGGCAGGGTTTGAACCATTGATTCTTTTAAATTTAAAGGTCACTCCCATGGCTTCATAAAACGGGGGGTTGATGCCATAGCAGAGCCAGCAATGTTCAGTTAGGTTTGGACTAGTGGCATTGAGCACTTGGTAGCTTGCTTGAACAAGCTTCCACAATGAATTATCTTCAATTTTCTTTTGCGGCTCATTCTCCGGAATAGAGGCGACATTAATTACTCCTGTGGCAGCATTATCCTTTAATTCCTTTAATTCTTTTGTCTCCTTTTCTCCTGCAAGTACTGAGTTGGGGCCGACTCCTATGGGATAATTTGGTAAAACTTCTTTCCTGATCAAGATCAGACCCCCTTTATCAGTTCCTGTTTCCCAATATCACATTCCCCAGGTTCTACCTACTATCCACCCAGGATCTGAAGGGTCGGATACATTTATATATATGTATTCACAACTCCCAAGCCAATAGCCGATTGTCGCACCAGCAGAGTCGCGTTGAGGTGGCGTGCATCCAGGGGGCCCCCAACCTATTGTTATATGAGGATCCTTGCCTCCCCCTGGTTGTCAGTCTGAGGCGACAGTTTCACATCCCCAATAAGCACAGTAATATTCATTCGGATAGCTACAGTATCCTTTCCCAGGGTTTGAATTGGGACAAAAATAAAATCCCAGGCTGGGGTGGCATGGTTTTCTGGGGACTAATTGACAGAGAGTGGGAGTAAAACTTGGGGTTCCTGGCGTAGTTATGGTTTGGATATTTTGTTGGTCCTCCCACCTGCTTAGAGTCCATTTATAGGGTTGATGTGCGTATTTGTGTTCTCCTTGAGAATTTTCCAGATACAATAGCAGCAATAAAAATACCAAAATGTGTCAGGATTGTGGAGTATGCTTTTGGCCAATTGTATTCAATGGATTTGATATCTGTGGTGAAGTGTATGCCGTGTTGTTGCCATTTGGGTCGGAATAACGGCTGTAATCACCAGGGGATGTTAAGCTTTTAGCCTGAGAGTCTGGGCTAACTTCGAGGCAATTCATCCAATGCTCTTGTACCATCCCATTCTTTGGGGTCTCGGTTTCTCTTCCCCACCTTTTTACTCCTCTGCCTCGCCCGTCTACTCGGTTGCTTCGAGCAACGGGGTATGCCATCTTCTCGGCAGCAGGGGTATTCTTCAGGGGTTCTTGTACCGATTTTTTTTTTTTTTTTTTTTTTTTAACTCCTGGTGAGTCGCACGTATTCCCTTTAAGGCTTCACGGCAACACGCTTGAGTAATTTCAACTATATAAGGAATGGGTTCATTGGGATAGTAACAATATTTTTCGGGATTTATACCTAAGCTAAAGATTTCCCACCACTCTCTGGACTACTCTCTTAGTTGTCCTGTTGAGACTTTTACTTGTAAGGCCAATTCAGTTAAATTCCTCTCCTTTTCCCAGCACTCTCTATACACCTCTCTCGGGGGCTCCCCCTTATGGCAATGGGTCCACCACTGTTCCCGACACACTTTGCAAGCATAGCATACAAAAGGGTAACGGTTACAGTCAGGGTTCACACAAGTAATAACTATATCATCAGTGTATGTGTAGTCCAGACCGACTCACGGCCTCACTTATATTGTTTACCCATACAGCAGTTACATTGTGGTTCATTCGTGTCCTTTTCTCAGGGTGACTTTTAAATCGCCAGGTTGACTTGTCACCTTCCAAGAGGGGTCTGTGATGGGTCCCTTCACTTGGCTAGCGTGGGTCCATCCTCGTTCAGCTGTTCGGACGGCAGTCTCTGTAGTAAGTAAAACAAGAAACGGACCCTCCCAGCGAGGAGTCAAGGATGATTCTTTCCAGGTTTTTATAAGTACTTTGTCTCCGGGTTTTATGGAGTGTATTGAAATGTCCAAAGGGGGTCTTTGGACCACCATTCCCTTTTTCCTAAGTTCTTCTCTCCTTCCCATTAATTGTACAATATACTCCTGTAAATAACCGTCTTCAATTCTAGGATGATCTATAGGGAATTCCAAGTCATAGGGCATCCCATATAGCATTTCGAAAGGAGAGATTCCAATATCTGTTCTAGGTTGGGTCCGTATGTTTAGTAATGTTAATGGTAGGCATTTAACCCAAGATGTTTTCGTTTCTAGCATGAGTTTGGTTAATTGTTTTTTTATTTCCCCATTCATTCTCTCAACACTTCCAGAGCTTTGAGGGTGCCATGGAGTGTGGTATTCCCATTTAGTTCCCATTGGTGCTAACGCTTCTCTGACTACTCGCGAGACAAAATGTGGCCCTCTGTCTGAGTCTATTACTTCTACATTCCCGTACCAAGGGATAATATGTTCTAACAATATTTTTACTACATTGTGTGCTGTGGCTCGAGCAGTCGGGAAGGCCTCCACGTAGTGTGTTAAGTGATCAATTATTACCAACAAATACTTATATCTACCAACTTTGGGTAATTCTGTGAAATCTACTTGAATCTTTGCAAAGGGTCTCTGGGTCATCTTTCGACCCCCTGCAATTCTTTCACGGATCTGTTGTTTATTTACTCGTTGACATGTTAAACAGTCACTTACGATTCTTTTAGCTATATTATAGACTCCAATACATATGTATTTGGTGGTAAACTGATCCACTAAAGCTTGTACTCCCCAATGAGTCATTTGGTGAAATCCCTTCATCACCTTCCATGCCAGGAGCTTAGGTAGCACCTCCCTCCCATCAGGCAGTTCCCATTTGTCTTCTTTCTCATTAATCCCCATTTGGGTCAACTTTATTTTTTCCTGATCTGTAAACCTTAATTCCTGCTGGTTCTTAGGGTGGGGGTCACTCTGTTTACTAACTTTAACTGGCAACAAAGCTGCCCGCTTTGCCTCTTCATCTGCTAAATTATTCCCCCTTATCTTGGATGTTAATCCTCGTTGATGACCCTTCACATGTACTACAGCTATCTTCTCAGGTCCCCTCAAGGCTTGGAGGGTCTGTATAATCAGAGATTCGTGGATTAGTCCCTTTCCTTGAGAGTTTATAAGCCCCCTTTCTTCCCATATTTTTCCAAACGTATGTATTACTCCAAAGGCATACTTCGAGTCCGTGTATATTGTCCCTATTTTTCCTTTCAGGTACTTAAGGGCTCGCAAGACTGCATATAACTCGCAAGCCTGGGCTGACCAGCTGGGACTTAAGGATCCTGACTCCAGAACCCCCAAGGTTTTTCCATTAATTATTGCATACCCTGATTTTCGTTTTCCTTCCATTACCCGAGAGGATCCATCCACAAACAGTTTTTCTCCCTCCCCTAGTTCTTCTTCTTCCAGGTCAGGCCTGATTTTAGTCTGCTCTTCTATACTACGGAGGCAGTCGTGGCTTAATTCTTCGTTGGGTTCCCCATATAGGAATTGAGCAGGGTTTTGAAGGCTAGTTGTTTCAATTTCTAGTTTGGGTGAACAGATCAATATGCCTTCATATTTTAAAAGCCTAGCATCCGTTATCCATTTGTCCGCCTTCTGCTGCAGTACCCCTCGAATATTATGGGGGGATAATACTTTTAATTCCCCTCCAAAGGTAACTTTGTTAGCTTCTTCCACTAAGAGAGCCACCGCCACTACTGTTTGGAGACACGTTGGCCATCCCCTGCTCACAGGATCTAATAGTTTGGAGATATATCCCACTGGTTTCTTTTTTCCCGCCCATTCCTGAGTTAGCACCCCAAAGGCAGTTCCTTCTTCTGTACTGACAAACAAGTAGAAAGGTCTTTTTACATCAGGTAAACTTAATACTGGGGTATTTATCAAATCAGTTTTAAGAGCCTCTAACTTATCTTCATCCTCTTGAGTCCATTTTAAGAGGCCTTCTTTGGTTAATTTCTGGTATAAAAATTTAACCTTCTTACTAAAATTTTCGATCTATTGCCTGCAATAGCCCAATAGGCCCAGAAGTTTTCTGATTTGTCTTTTGCTTTTGGGGGCTCTTAAAGATAAAATACCATTTATTCGATGGGGGTCTAGTTTCTTGCTACCCTTACTAAGCCAATGCTCTAAGTACTTGACCTCTTCTTCCACAAACTGCAGTTTTGACTTGGATACTTTTAATCTCTGTAGACTAAGAAAGTTTAGTAACTTAATGCTTTCCTTCCTGACTATCTCCTCATCGTTTCCAGCTAACAACAGGTCATCTACATATTGTACCAAGGTTACCCCTTTGCCCAAGTCATAATTCCTTAAAATTTGCTCTAGGGCCTGACCAAACAAATTGGGAGATTCAGTAAAACCTTGGGGCAATACGGTCCAGTGTAATTGTTGGTTTCTAAAAGTATCAGGGTTTTCCCATTCAAAGGCGAAGTAATCTCTGCATTCCTCCTTAAGAGGACAGGCCCAAAAGGCATCCTTAAGGTCTATTACACTGTACCATTGATTTTCAGGATTCAGTTGACTAAGCAGGGTGTGGGGGTTTGTTACCACGGGAAATCTGGTGACTGTTCTTTTATTTATTTCCCGTAAGTCATGGACCAATCTGTAGCTCCCATCAGGCTTCTTTACAGGGAGAATTGGGGTATTAAAGGGAGACATACAAGGTTCTAGTAATCCTTTACTGATTAATCTCTCTATTTCAGATTTAAGTCCCCTTTTCCCTTCTTGCGACAATGGGTACTGTTTTATTCTCACAGGTACTTCAGGGTTCCGAATAGTAACCTCAAAGGGTTCAATATCTAATTTTCCCACCGTCTCTGGAGTGTACCAGACTTCGGGGTTAATCTTTTCTTCATCGGTCACAGTAAGGGGGCACAATCTTATTTTTATTTCTTTATCTTTTACTTCTAGGTTAATTCCCAATTCCACAATCATATCCCTCCCCAATAGATTATATTCTGCTTCGGGAACTAACAAAAATGATCCAACCCCATATTTGCATTTTGATTCAATCATTACATCTCATATGACGGGAACCTTGAAGGGTTCACCTTTTGTTCCTATCACATTAACTCTTTCGGGAGATATTTTACATCCTCTAGGTAAAGTTTGTACCGTAGATCTTTCAGCTCCGGAATCCACTAGGAACTCCACTTCTTGTTGCTGAGGTCCCACTTTTAAAGTTATCAAGGGCTCTGTTTCTTTTGGGGTCCTCAGCACATAGAGCCCCTGACCCCGCTAATCCTCATTAAACATCTTTTCATCCTCTATCCTCCTTCTACAATCTCGCTTCATGTGTCCTCTCTTTTTACAATAGAAACATTCCACGACCCTTGTGTCTTTCACGGTCTTTCTTTCAGATAGTTGCATAGGGGTCTTTTTAGATCTATCTCTTGGACCTCCCCCCTGGCTTCTCATGGCTGCAAAAGCTCCCTTTTGCCCTTCCCTCACTGCTGCTACCAAAATCCTTGTTTGTCGCTTTTGTGCTTCTTCCTCCCTTCTTACATAAACCTTCTGAGCTTCTCGGAGCAGCTCATCTAATCCCCTCTCTTGCCAATCTTCCATCTTTTCTAATTTCTTTCTAATATCCATCCAAGATTTTGCCACAAACTGGGTCTTTAATAATGCTTGACCCACAGGAGTTGCAGGGTCCACTCCTGAATATAACTGGAGACTCCTTCTTAATCGCTCTAGCCAATCAGTAGGAGTCTCATCCTTCTTTTGTTGTTCACTAAAGGCTTTATTGATATTCTGACCTTTAGGGACTGATTCTTTAATTCCTTGAATAATAATTGCACGGAGATCAGCCATATTAGCTCGGTGCTCAGGATTCTGATTATCCCAATTGGGTCTTTGATTAGGCCACTTTTGGTCTGCTGCTGGGCCCGCCTGATGTTGCTGGTCCTATATTCTCATCCCAGCTCTCCGAATCATGTCCCGCTCTTCTAATGTGAATAATATTCCTAAAATTGCCTGTATTCCATCCCAGGTATAAATGTTGGGCCCCAAAAAATTGGTCTAATCTTTCAGCTACTCCGAGGGGATCTTCTAACAGATTTCCCATCTCTTTCTTAAATTCCCGGACATCTCCGGTGTTTAGTGGGACTGAAACGTAGCCGGCTCCCGGTATTCCAGCCTGACCCCCACCCCCAGGGACAAGGACTTCTCGGAGGGGAAATAACTTTTCTTCCCTAGCTTTACTCCTTGTGATCCTTGTGGAAGGGGCCTGAGGAGTCTGAGGGGTATGGGAAGAATTTCCGCTCCCCATGTCTGAATCGGAATCCCCTGGGTCGTCCTGACCCTCAGCAGCGGGAGGGTTGGGGGGTGAATCAGGCGGCTGAGGAGCATAAGGAGGGGGCCACCCGTAAGCATCATTTTCAGGGCATGACCTCCCTCGCTTCTTTTCCTTTAAGACAAGTACAGATACCCTCTCATCCCCTTGCGGTACACATAAAGCGGCATATCTTCTTTCCTCAGGGTTAGGGGGTCCTTTATCATTTACCCATAAGTTCAGTTGCTGACATACCCAATCCTCAGAAGACCCAAAGACTGGCCATATTATATGGGGATCCTTAAGGGATTTCCCTCCCCAAACTTCTATACAATAGTATACCATTTTCTCCTTACTTTTATTTCGCCTTTGTGGGGAATCATTCCAATATTCAAGCATTAACCCCAGCGGACTATCCGGGGGAATATCCGGCAGTTTCTTCTGGCTGCCACCCATGGGATTAGAGGGCTTGCTCTTCCTCTGTCCCATCTTCCGGAGCGTCTACTCACACACACACACCGCTCCCCTCGGTCATGACTCGTTCCCTCGCGGGCTACGAGAACTGCACTACTGGAGGGTCCGCACTCACTTGGTCTCCCCGAGACCTCTCAGCCGTTACACTCCGGGATACCCAACCCCAACCAAGTGGATTACCGCAAAATACGAAAATACTTACTCACTCCAGAGTCTTCACTTGGTCTTCGTGCACAAAAATTATGGGGTTCTGCAGTTTCTTTTGCCTATTTACCGAATTTGGAGGGGTTCAGGCATGCAGGTCTCGACACGGGAGATTCTCACTCTGGGGCCATCCGGAGATGGGGCGCCTCCCCAGCGTGCGAGTCCCGAGTCGCAGTTGCCTGGATCCGAGACACGGCACAAAAATTGTTATAAGTTTGGACAAAGGTCCAGGAGTCGACTGTGGTGAATAATTAGAAGTAATTTATTAAGCAAGCGGTAAATAGGCAAAACAGTGCTGGGCGGCCGGGGAGCCACTGCTCTACCAACGGCTCACAACCCCCCTTCCCGTAGCCACAGTTCTTATAGTCCTCTATTTCCGGTATATGTGTCATTTTCGGTATACGTATCTTCCTTAGTGTACTCCGCGTCTGCGCCGATCTGTTGCTAGGGGGGTCTTTTTCTGCCTCCTGGTGATTGCTGGGATGAAGGCCCCCAAGTCTTCCTCCTGCGACTGCCCTGTGCCACTCAATTGACACATGCGTGTTTTATTACCTTTTATAGGCCCCAAGTCTTCCTCCTGTGACCACCCTGGGCCCCTCACTTGACACATACATGTTTTATTACCTTTTGTATAAACACAAGGCTTGCACAAACATTGTTTACATTACCAGTTATCTGTAGCTAATACAAGACCCCCTCCTTCCTGTTTGAAGGCCGACATCTGGTTTTTCTACTAACATAAATAAGATTTGATTAACAAACGCTTATCTATTATCACATCTGGGAAAGCCCAGATCCCCAGTGCTGTTGTGCCTGTAGATAGGGCGCCAAGGCACCGTGAAGAGCAGCAACAGCTTTCAGGGCTGGGCCCTTCCCTGTGGGAGAAGGAGCCGGACGTTTGCCTTTTCGGCAAGAGGCTCTGCCGCGGCCGAGCGCCATGAGATGTTGCGTCTCTGGGAAAGCCCAGATTCCCAGTGCTGTTGTGCCTGTAGATAGGGTGCCAAGGCACCGTGAAGAGCAGCAACAGCTTTCAGGGCTGGGCCCTTCCCTGTGGGAGAAGGAGCCGGACGTTTGCCTTTTCGGTTAGTGTCTCTGCCGCGTCTGAGCGCCATGAGATGTTGCGTCTCTGGGAAAGCCCAGATCCCCAGTGCTGTTGTGCCTGTAGATAGGGTGCCAAGGCACCGTGAAGAGCAGCAACAGCTTTCAGGGCTGGGCCCTTCCCTGTGGGAGAAGGAGCCGGACGTTTGCCTTTTCAGCAAGAGGCTCTGCCGTGGCCGATCGCCATGATTTGTTGCATCTCTGACAAGACACAGATGCCCAGTGCTGTTGTGCCTGTAGATAGGGTGCCAAGGCACCCTGAAGAGCAGCAACAGCTTTCAGGGCTGGGCCCTTCCCTGGGGCAGAAGGAGCCAAACGTTTGCCTTTTCGGCAAGAGGCTCTGCTGCGGCCGAGCGCCATGAGGTGTTGCATCTCTGGGAAAGCCCAGAACCCCAGTGCTGTTGTGCCTGTAGATAGGGTGCCAAGGCACCGTGAAGAGCAGCAACAGCTTTCAGGGCTGGGCCCTTCCCTGTGGGAGAAGGAGCCGGACGTTTGCCTTTTCGGCAAGAGGTTCTGCCGCGGTCGAGCGCCATGAGATGTTGCGTCTCTGGGAAAGCCCAGATCCCCAGTGCTGTTGTGCCTGTACATAGGGTGCCAAGGCACCGTGAAGAGCAGCAACAGCTTTCAGGGCTGGGCCCTTCCTTGTGGGAGAAGGAGCCGGAGGTTTGCCTTTTCGGGAAGTGTCTCTGCCGCGGCCGAGCGCCATGAGATGTTGCATCTCTGGGAAAGCCCAGATGCCCAGTGCTGTTGTGCCTGTAGATAGGGCACCAAGGTTAGGTGAAGAGCAACAAAAGCTTTCAGTCTGGGCGTTTCCCTGTGGCAGAAGGAGCCGGACGTTTTGTTACTTTTCGGTATAGAGGCTCTGCCGCGGCCGAGCGCCATGAGATGTTGCTTCTCTGGGAAAGCCCAGATCCCCACTGCTGTTGTGCCTGTAGATAGGGTGCCAAGGCACCGTGAAGAGCAGCAACAGCTTTCCGGGTTGGCCCTTCCCTGTGGGAGAAGGAGCCGGATGTTTGCCTTTTCGGCAAGAGGCTCTGCCACGGCCGAGCGCCATGAGATGTTGCGTCTCTGGGAAAGCCCAAATCCCTAGTGCTGTTGTGCCTGTAGATAGGGCACCAAGGTTAGGTGAAGAGCAACAACAGCTTTCAGGGCTGGGCCCTTCCCTGTGGGAGAAGGAGCCGGATGTTTGCCTTTTCGGCAAGAGGCTCTGCCGTGGCCGAGCGCCATGAGATGTTGCTTCTCTGGGAAAGCCCAGATCCCCAGTGCTGTTGTGCCTGTAGGTAGGGTGCCAAGGCACCGTGAAGAGCATCAACAGCTTTCAGGGCTGGGCATTTCCCTGTGGCCGAAGGAGCCGGACGTTTGCCTTTTCGGCAAGAGGCTATGCCGCGGACGAGCGCCATGAGATGTTGCATCTCTGGGAAAGCCCAGATCCCCAGTGCTGTTGTGCCTGTAGATAGGGCGCCAAGGCACCGTGAAGAGCAGCAACAGCTTTCAGGGCTGGGCATTTCCCTGTGGGAGAAGGAGCCGGACGTTTGCCTTTTCGGTTAGTGTCTCTGCCGCGTCCGAGCGCCATGAGATGTTGCGTCTCTGGGAAAGCCCAGATCCCCAGTGCTGTTGTGCCTGTAGATAGGGTGCCAAGGCACCGTGAAGAGCAGCAACAGCTTTCAGGGCTGGGCCCTTCCCTGTGGGAGAAGGAGCCGGACGTTTGCCTTTTCGGTTAGTGTATCTGCCGCGTCCGAGCGCCATGAGATGTTGCTTCTCTGGGAAAGCACAGATCCCCAGTGCTGTTGTGCCTGTAGATAGGGTGCCAAGGCACCGTGAAGAGCAGCAACAGCTTTCAGGGCTGGGCCCTTCCCTGTGGGAGAAGGAGCCGGACGTTTGCCTTTTCGGCAAGAGGCTATGCCGCGGACGAGCGCCATGAGATGTTGCATCTCTGGGAAAGCCCAGATCCCCAGTGCTGTTGTGCCTGTAGATAGGGTGCCAATGCACCGTGAAGAGCAGCAACAGCTTTCAGGGCTGGGCCCTTCCCTGTGGGAGAAGGAGCCGGACGTTTGCCTTTTCGGTTAGTGTCTCTGCCGCGGCCGAGCGCCATGAGATGTTGCGTCTCTGGGAAAGCCCAGATCCCCAGTGCTGTTGTGCCTGTAGATAGGGCACCAAGGTTAGGTGAAGAGCATCAACAGGTTTCAGGCCTGGGCCCTTCCCTGTGGGAGAAGGAGCCGGACGTTTGCCTTTTCGGCAAGAGGCTCTGCCGCTGCCGAGCGCCATGAGATGTTGCGTCTCTGAGTAAGCCCAGATGCCCAGTGCTGTTGTGCCTGTAGATAGGGCGCCAAGGCACCGTGAAGAGCAGCAACAGCTTTCAGGGCTGGGCATTTCCCTGTGGCCGAAGGAGCCGGACGTTTGCCTTTTCGGCAAGAGGCTATGCCGCGGACGAGCGCCATGAGATGTTGCATCTCTGGGAAAGCCCAAATCCCCAGTGCTGTTTTGCCTGTAGATAGGGCACCAAGGTTAGGTGAAGAGCAGCAACAGCTTTCAGGGCTGGGCCCTTCCCTGTGGGAGAAGGAGCCGGACGTTTGCCTTTTCGGTTAGTGTCTCTGCCGCGTCCGAGCGCCATGAGATGTTGCGTCTCTGGGAAAGCCCAGATCCCCAGTGCTGTTGTGCCTGTAGATAGGGTGCCAAGGCACCGTGAAGAGCAGCAACAGCTTTCAGGGCTGGACCCTTCCGTGGGGCAGAAGGAGCCGGATATTTGCCTTTTTGGCAAGAGGCTCTGCCGCGGCCGAGCGCCATGAGATGTTGCGTCTCTGGGAAAGCCCAGAAGCCCAGTGCTGTTGTGCCTGTAGATAGGGTGCCAAGGCACCGTGAAGAGCAGCAACAGCTTTCAGGGCTGGGCCCTTCCCGGGGGCAGAAGGAGCCGGACATTTGCCTTTTCGGCAAGAGGTTCTGCCGCGGTCGAGCGCCATGAGATGTTGCGTCTCTGGGAAAGCACAGATCCCCAGTGCTGTTGTGCCTGTAGATAGGGTGCCAAGGCACCATGAAGAGCAGCAACAGCTTTCAGGGCTGGGCCCTTCCCTGTGGGAGAAGGAGCCGGACGTTTGCCTTTTCGGTTAGTGACAATGCCGCGGCCGAGCGCCATGAGATGTTGCGTCTCTGGGAAAGCCCAGATCCCCAGTGCTGTTGTGCCTGTAGAGAGGGCACCAAGGTTAGGTGAAGAGCACCAACAGCTTTCAGGGCTGGGCATTTCCCTGTGGCAGAAAAAGCCGGACGTTTGCCTTTTCGGCAAGAGGCTCTGCCGCGGCCTACCGCCATGAGATGTTGCGTCTCTGGGAAAGCCCAGATCCCCAGTGCTCTTGTGCCTGTACATAGGGCGCCAAGGCACCCTGAAGAGCAGCAACAGCTTTCAGGGCTGGGCATTTCCCTGTGGCCGAAGGAGCCGGACGTTTGCCTTTTCGGCAAGAGGCTATGCCGCGGACGAGCGCCATGAGATGTTGCATCTCTGGGAAAGCCCAGATGCCCAGTGCTGTTGTGCCTGTAGATAGGGCGCCAAGGCACCGTGAAGAGCAGCAACAGCTTTCAGGGCTGGGCATTTCCCTGTGGCAGAAGGAGCCGGACGTTTGCCTTTTCGGTTAGTGTCTCTGCCGCGTCCGAGCGCCATGAGATGTTGCGTCTCTGGGAAAGCCCAGATCCCCAGTGCTGTTGTGCCTGTAGATAGGGTGCCAAGGCACCGTGAAGAGCAGCAACAGCTTTCAGGGCTGGGCCCTTCCCTGTGGGAGAAGGAGCCGGACGTTTGCCTTTTCGGTTAGTGTATCTGCCGCGTCCGAGCGCCATGAGATGTTGCGTCTCTGGGAAAGCACAGATCCCCAGTGCTGTTGTGCCTGTAGATAGGGTGCCAAGGGACAGTGAAGAGCAGCAACAGCTTTCAGGGCTGGGCCCTTCCCTGTGGGAGAAGGAGCCGGACGTTTGCCTTTTCGGCAAGAGGCTATGCCGCGGACGAGCGCCATGAGATGTTGCATCTCTGGGAAAGCCCAGATCCCCAGTGCTGTTGTGCCTGTAGATAGGGTGCCAAGGCACCGTGAAGAGCAGCAACAGCTTTCAGGGCTGGGCCCTTCCCTGTGGGAGAAGGAGCCGGACATTTGCCTTTTCGGTTAGTGTCTCTGCCGCGGCCGAGCGCCATGAGATGTTGCGTCTCTGGGAAAGCCCAGATCCCCAGTGCTGTTGTGCCTGTAGATAGGGCACCAAGGTTAGGTGAAGAGCATCAACAGCTTTCAGGCCTGGGCCCTTCCCTGTGGGAGAAGGAGCCGGACGTTTGCATTTTCGGCAAGAGGCTATGCCGCGGACGAGCGCCATGAGATGTTGCATCTCTGGGAAAGCCCAAATCCCCAGTGCTGTTGTGCCTGTAGATAGGGCACCAAGGTTAGGTGAAGAGCAGCAACAGCTTTCCGGGCTGGGCCCTTCCTTGTGGGAGAAGGAGCCGGACGTTTGCCTTTTCGGTTAGTGTCTCTGCCGCGTCCGAGCGCCATGAGATGTTGCGTCTCTGGGAAAGCCCATATCCCCAGTGCTGTTGTGCCTGTAGATAGGGCGCCAAGGCACCCTGAAGAGCAGCAACAGCTTTCAGGGCTGGACCCTTCCGTGGGGCAGAATGAGCCGGACATTTGCCTTTTCGGCAAGAGGCTCTGCCGCGGCCGAGCGCCATGAGATGTTGCGTCTCTGGGAAAGCCCAGATCCCCAGTGCTGTTGTGCCTGTAGATAGGGTGCCAAGGCACCGTGAAGAGCAGCAACAGCTTTCAGGGCTGGGCCCTTCCCGGCGGCAGAAGGAGCCGGACATTTGATTTTTCGGCAAGAGTTTCTGCCGCGGTCGAGCGCCATGAGATGTTGCGTCTCTGGGAAAGCCCAGATCCCCAGTGCTGTTGTGCCTGTAGATAGGGGGCCAAGGCACCCTGAAGAGCAGCAACAGCTTCCAGGGCTGGGCCCTTCCCTGTGGGAGAAGGAGCCGGACGTTTGCCTTTTCGGCAAGAGGCTCTGCCGCGGCCGAGCGCCATGAGATGCTGCGTCTCTGGGAAAGCACAGATCCCAAGTGCTGTTGTTCCTGTAGATAGGGCACCAAGGGACCGTGAAGAGCAGCAACAGGTTTCAGGGCTGGGCCCTTCCCTGTGGGAGAAGGAGCCAGACGTTTGCCTTTTCGGCAATAGGCTCTGCTGCGGACAAGCGCCATGAGATGTTGCGTCTCTGGGAAAGCACAGATCCCCAGTGCTGTTGTGCCTGTAGATAGGGTGCCAAGGGACAGTGAAGAGCAGCAACAGCTTTCAGGGCTGGGCCCTTCCCTGTGGGAGAAGGAGCCGGACGTTTGCCTTTTCGGCAAGAGGCTCTGCCGCGGCCGAGCGCCATGAGATGTTGCGTCTCTGGGAAAGCCCAGATCCCCAGTGCTGTTGTGCCTGTAGATAGGGCGCCAAGGCACCCTGAAGAGCAGCAACAGCTTTCAGGGCTGGGCCCTTCCCTGAGGGAGAAGGAGCCGGACGTTTGCCTTTTCGGTTAGTGTATATGCCGCGTCCGAGCGCCATGAGATGTTGCGTCTCTGGGAAAGCCCA
Source organism: Harpia harpyja (assembly GCF_026419915.1). Taxonomy (NCBI): domain Eukaryota; kingdom Metazoa; phylum Chordata; class Aves; order Accipitriformes; family Accipitridae; genus Harpia; species Harpia harpyja. The sequence continues at coordinate 428,246 of NW_026293423.1, forward strand.
GATCCCGAGTGCTGGTGTGCCTGTAGATAGGGTGCCAAGGCACCGTGAAGAGCAGCAACAGCTTTCCGGGTTGGCCCTTCCCTGTGGGAGAAGGAGCCGGATGTTTGCCTTTTCGGCAAGAGGCTCTGCCACGGCCGAGCGCCATGAGATGTTGCGTCTCTGGGAAAGCCCAAATCCCTAGTGCTGTTGTGCCTGTAGATAGGGCACCAAGGTTAGGTGAAGAGCAACAACAGCTTTCAGGGCTGGGCCCTTCCCTGTGGGAGAAGGAGCCGGATGTTTGCCTTTTCGGCAAGAGGCTCTGCCGTGGCCGAGCGCCATGAGATGTTGCTTCTCTGGGAAAGCCCAGATCCCCAGTGCTGTTGTGCCTGTAGGTAGGGTGCCAAGGCACCGTGAAGAGCATCAACAGCTTTCAGGGCTGGGCATTTCCCTGTGGCCGAAGGAGCCGGACGTTTGCCTTTTCGGCAAGAGGCTATGCCGCGGACGAGCGCCATGAGATGTTGCATCTCTGGGAAAGCCCAGATCCCCAGTGCTGTTGTGCCTGTAGATAGGGCGCCAAGGCACCGTGAAGAGCAGCAACAGCTTTCAGGGCTGGGCATTTCCCTGTGCAGAAGGAGCCGGACGTTTGCCTTTTCGGTTAGTGTCTCTGCCGCGTCCGAGCGCCATGAGATGTTGCGTCTCTGGGAAAGCCCAGATCCCCAGTGCTGTTGTGCCTGTAGATAGGGTGCCAAGGCACCGTGAAGAGCAGCAACAGCTTTCATGGCTGGGCCCTTCCCTGTGGGAGAAGGAGCCGGACGTTTGCCTTTTCGGTTAGTGTATCTGCCGCGTCCGAGCGCCATGAGATGTTGCTTCTCTGGGAAAGCATAGATCCCCAGTGCTGTTGTGCCTGTAGATAGGGTGCCAAGGCACCGTGAAGAGCAGCAACAGCTTTCAGGGCTGGGCCCTTCCCTGTGGGAGAAGGAGCCGGACGTTTGCCTTTTCGGCAAGAGGCTCTGCCGCGGACGAGCGCCATGAGATGTTGCATCTCTGGGAAAGCCCAGATCCCCCAGTGCTGTTGTGCCTGTACATAGGGTGCCAAGGCACCGTGAAGAGCAGCAACAGCTTTCAGGGCTGGGCCCTTCCCTGTGGGAGAAGGAGCCGGACGTTTGCCTTTTCGGTTAGTGTCTCTGCCGCGGCCGAGCGCCATGAGATGTTGCGTCTCTGGGAAAGCACAGATCCCCAGTGCTGTTGTGCCTGTAGATAGGGCACCAAGGTTAGGTGAAGAGCATCAACAGCTTTCAGGCCTGGGCCCTTCCCTGTGGAGAAGGAGCCGGACGTTTGCCTTTTCGGCAAGAGGCTCTGCCGCTGCCGAGCGCCATGAGATGTTGCGTCTCTGAGTAAGCCCAGATGCCCAGTGCTGTTGTGCCTGTAGATAGGGCGCCAAGGCACCGTGAAGAGCAGCAACAGCTTTCAGGGCTGGGCATTTCCCTGTGGCCGAAGGAGCCGGACGTTTGCCTTTTCGGCAAGAGGCTATGCCGCGGACGAGCGCCATGAGATGTTGCATCTCTGGGAAAGCCCAAATCCCCAGTGCTGTTTTGCCTGTAGATAGGGCACCAAGGTTAGGTGAAGAGCAGCAACAGCTTTCAGGGCTGGGCCCTTCCCTGTGGGAGAAGGAGCCGGACGTTTGCCTTTTCGGTTAGTGACAATGCCGCGGCCGAGCGCCATGAGATGTTGCGTCTCTGGGAAAGCCCAGATCCCCAGTGCTGTTGTGCCTGTAGATAGGGCGCCAAGGCACCCTGAAGAGCAGCAACAGCTTTCAGGGCTGGACCCTTCCGTGGGGCAGAAGGAGCCGGACATTTGCCTTTTCGGCAAGAGGCTCTGCCGCGGCCGAGCGCCATGAGATGTTGCGTCTCTGGGAAAGCCCAGATCCCCAGTGCTGTTGTGCCTGTAGATAGGGTGCCAAGGCACCGTGAAGAGCAGCAACAGCTTTCAGGGCTGGGCCCTTCCCGGCGGCAGAAGGAGCCGGACATTTGATTTTTCGGCAAGAGTTTCTGCCGCGGTCGAGCGCCATGAGATGTTGCGTCTCTGGGAAAGCACAGATCCCCAGTGCTGTTGTGCCTGTAGATAGGGTGCCAAGGCACCATGAAGAGCAGCAACAGCTTTCAGGGCTGGGCCCTTCCCTGTGGGAGAAGGAGCCGGACGTTTGCCTTTTCGGCAAGAGGCTCTGCCGCGGACGAGCGCCATGAGATGTTGCATCTCTGGGAAAGCCCAGATCCCCAGTGCTGTTGTGCCTGTACATAGGGTGCCAAGGCACCGTGAAGAGCAGCAACAGCTTTCAGGGCTGGGCCCTTCCCTGTGGGAGAAGGAGCCGGACGTTTGCCTTTTCGGTTAGTGTCTCTGCCGCGGCCGAGCGCCATGAGATGTTGCGTCTCTGGGAAAGCCCAGATCCCCAGTGCTGTTGTGCCTGTAGATAGGGCACCAAGGTTAGGTGAAGAGCATCAACAGCTTTCAGGGCTGGGCATTTCCCTGTGGCAGAAAAAGCCGGACGTTTGCCTTTTCGGCAAGAGCCTCTGCTGCGGCCGAGCGCCATGAGATGTTGCGTCTCTGGGAAAGCCCAGATCCCCAGTGCTGTTGTGCCTGTAGATAGGGTGCCAAGGCAACGTGAAGAGCAGCAACAGCTTTCAGGGCTGGGCCCTTCCCTGAGGGAGAAGGAGCCGGACGTTTGCCTTTTCGGTTAGTGTATATGCCGCGTCCGAGCGCCATGAGATGTTGCGTCTCTGGGAAAGCCCAGATCCCCAGTGCTGTTGTGCCTGTAGATAGGGTGCCAAGGCACCGTGAAGAGCAGCAACAGCTTTCCGGGTTGGCCCTTCCCTGTGGGAGAAGGAGCCGGATGTTTGCCTTTTCGGCAAGAGGCTCTGCCACGGCCGAGCGCCATGAGATGTTGCGTCTCTGGGAAAGCCCAAATCCCTAGTGCTGTTGTGCCTGTAGATAGGGCACCAAGGTTAGGTGAAGGGCAACAACAGCTTTCAGGGCTGGGCCCTTCCCTGTGGGAGAAGGAGCCGGATGTTTGCCTTTTCGGCAAGAGGCTCTGCCGTGGCCGAGCGCCATGAGATGTTGCTTCTCTGGGAAAGCCCAGATCCCCAGTGCTGTTGTGCCTGTAGGTAGGGTGCCAAGGCACCGTGAAGAGCATCAACAGCTTTCAGGGCTGGGCATTTCCCTGTGGCCGAAGGAGCCGGACGTTTGCCTTTTCGGCAAGAGGCTATGCCGCGGACGAGCGCCATGAGATGTTGCATCTCTGGGAAAGCCCAGATCCCCAGTGCTGTTGTGCCTGTAGATAGGGCAGCAAGGCACCGTGAAGAGCAGCAACAGCTTTCAGGGCTGGGCATTTCCCTGTGGCAGAAGGAGCCGGACGTTTGCCTTTTCGGTTAGTGTCTCTGCCGCGTCCGAGCGCCATGAGATGTTGCGTCTCTGGGAAAGCCCAGATCCCCAGTGCTGTTGTGCCTGTAGATAGGGTGCCAAGGCACCATGAAGAGCAGCAACAGCTTTCATGGCTGGGCCCTTCCCTGTGGGAGAAAGAGCCGGACGTTTGCCTTTTCGGTTAGTGTATCTGCCGCATCCGAGCGCCATGAGATGTTGCTTCTCTGGGAAAGCATAGATCCCCAGTGCTGTTGTGCCTGTAGATAGGGCACCAAGGTTAGGTGAAGAGCATCAACAGCTTTCAGGCCTGGGCCCTTCCCTGTGGGAGAAGGAGCCGGACGTTTGCCTTTTCGGCAAGAGGCTCTGCCGCTGCCGAGCGCCATGAGATGTTGCGTCTCTGAGTAAGCCCAGATGCCCAGTGCTGTTGTGCCTGTAGATAGGGCGCCAAGGCACCGTGAAGAGCAGCAACAGCTTTCAGGGCTGGGCATTTCCCTGTGGCCGAAGGAGCCGGACGTTTGCCTTTTCGGCAAGAGGCTATGCCGCGGACGAGCGCCATGAGATGTTGCATCTCTGGGAAAGCCCAAATCCCCAGTGCTGTTTTGCCTGTAGATAGGGCACCAAGGTTAGGTGAAGAGCAGCAACAGCTTTCAGGGCTGGGCCCTTCCCTGTGGGAGAAGGAGCCGGACGTTTGCCTTTTCGGTTAGTGACAATGCCGCGGCCGAGCGCCATGAGATGTTGCGTCTCTGGGAAAGCCCAGATCCCCAGTGCTGTTGTGCCTGTAGATAGGGCACCAAGGTTAGGTGAAGAGCACCAACAGCTTTCAGGGCTGGGCATTTCCCTGTGGCAGAAAAAGCCGGACGTTTGCCTTTTCGGCAAGAGGCTCTGCCGCGGCCTACCGCCATGAGATGTTGCGTCTCTGGGAAAGCCCAGATCCCCAGTGCTGTTGTGCCTGTAGATAGGGCGCCAAGGCACCGTGAAGAGCAGCAACAGCTTTCAGGGCTGGGCATTTCCCTGTGGCCGAAGGAGCCGGACGTTTGCCTTTTCGGCAAGAGGCTATGCCGCGGACGAGCGCCATGAGATGTTGCATCTCTGGGAAAGCCCAGATGCCCAGTGCTGTTGTGCCTGTAGATAGGGCACCAAGGCACCGTGAAGAGCAGCAACAGCTTTCAGGGCTGGGCATTTCCCTGTGGCAGAAGGAGCCGGACGTTTGCCTTTTCGGTTAGTGTCTCTGCCGCGTCCGAGCGCCATGAGATGTTGCGTCTCTGGGAAAGCCCAGATCCCCAGTGCTGTTGTGCCTGTAGATAGGGTGCCAAGGCACCGTGAAGAGCAGCAACAGCTTTCAGGGCTGGGCCCTTCCCTGTGGGAGAAGGAGCCGGACGTTTGCCTTTTCGGTTAGTGTATCTGCCGCGTCCGAGCGCCATGAGATGTTGCGTCTCTGGGAAAGCACAGATCCCCAGTGCTGTTGTGCCTGTAGATAGGGTGCCAAGGGACAGTGAAGAGCAGCAACAGCTTTCAGGGCTGGGCCCTTCCCTGTGGGAGAAGGAGCCGGACGTTTGCCTTTTCGGCAAGAGGCTATGCCGCGGACGAGCGCCATGAGATGTTGCATCTCTGGGAAAGCCCAGATCCCCAGTGCTGTTGTGCCTGTAGATAGGGTGCCAAGGCACCGTGAAGAGCAGCAACAGCTTTCAGGGCTGGGCCCTTCCCTGTGGGAGAAGGAGCCGGACATTTGCCTTTTCGGTTAGTGTCTCTGCCGCGGCCGAGCGCCATGAGATGTTGCGTCTCTGGGAAAGCCCAGATCCCCAGTGCTGTTGTGCCTGTAGATAGGGCACCAAGGTTAGGTGAAGAGCATCAACAGCTTTCAGGCCTGGGCCCTTCCCTGTGGGAGAAGGAGCCGGACGTTTGCCTTTTCGGCAAGAGGCTCTGCCGCTGCCGAGCGCCATGAGATGTTGCGTCTCTGGGAAAGCCCAGATCCCCAGTGCTGTTGTGCCTGTAGATAGGGCGCCAAGGCACCGTGAAGAGCAGCAACAGCTTTCAGGGCTGGACATTTCCCTGTGGCAGAAGGAGCCGGACGTTTGCATTTTCGGCAAGAGGCTATGCCGCGGCCGACCGCCATGAGATGTTGCATCTCTGGGAAAGCCCAAATCCCCAGTGCTGTTGTGCCTGTAGATAGGGCACCAAGGTTAGGTGAAGAGCAGCAACAGCTTTCAGGGCTGGGCCCTTCCCTGTGGGAGAAGGAGCCGGACGTTTGCCTTTTCGGTTAGTGTCTCTGCCGCTTCCGAGCGCCATGAGATGTTGCGTCTCTGGGAAAGCCCATATCCCCAGTGCTGTTGTGCCTGTAGATAGGGCGCCAAGGCACCCTGAAGAGCAGCAACAGCTTTCAGGGCTGGACCCTTCCATGAGGCAGAAGGAGCCGGACATTTGCCTTTTCGGCAAGAGGCTCTGCCGCGGCCGAGCGCCATGAGATGTTGCGTCTCTGGGAAAGCCCAGATCCCCAGTGCTGTTGTGCCTGTAGATAGGGTGCCAAGGCACCGTGAAGAGCAGCAACAGCTTTCAGGGCTGGGCCCTTCCCGGCGGCAGAAGGAGCCGGACATTTGATTTTTCGGCAAGAGTTTCTGCCGCGGTCGAGCGCCATGAGATGTTGCGTCTCTGGGAAAGCACAGATCCCCAGTGCTGTTGTGCCTGTAGATAGGGTGCCAAGGCACCATGAAGAGCAGCAACAGCTTTCAGGGCTGGGCCCTTCCCTGTGGGAGAAGGAGCCGGACGTTTGCCTTTTCGGCAAGAGGCTCTGCCGCGGACGAGCGCCATGAGATGTTGCATCTCTGGGAAAGCCCAGATCCCCAGTGCTGTTGTGCCTGTACATAGGGTGCCAAGGCACCGTGAAGAGCAGCAACAGCTTTCAGGGCTGGGCCCTTCCCTGTGGGAGAAGGAGCCGGACGTTTGCCTTTTCGGTTAGTGTCTCTGCCGCGGCCGAGCGCCATGAGATGTTGCGTCTCTGGGAAAGCCCAGATCCCCAGTGCTGTTGTGCCTGTAGATAGGGCACCAAGGTTAGGTGAAGAGCATCAACAGCTTTCAGGGCTGGGCATTTCCCTGTGGCAGAAAAAGCCGGACGTTTGCCTTTTCGGCAAGAGGCTCTGCTGCGGCCGAGCGCCATGAGATGTTGCGTCTCTGGGAAAGCCCAGATCCCCAGTGCTGTTGTGCCTGTAGATAGGGTGCCAAGGCACCGTGAAGAGCAGCAACAGCTTTCAGGGCTGGGCCCTTCCCTGAGGGAGAATGAGCCGGACGTTTGCCTTTTCGGTTAGTGTATATGCCGCGTCCGAGCGCCATGAGATGTTGCGTCTCTGGGAAAGCCCAGATCCCCAGTGCTGTTGTGCCTGTAGATAGGGCGCCAAGGCACCGTGAAGAGCAGCAACAGCTTTCAGGCCTGGGCGTTTCCCTGTGGGAGAAGGAGCCGGACGTTTGCCTTTTCGGCAAGAGGCTATGCCGCGGACGAGCGCCATGAGATGTTGCATCTCTGGGAAAGCCCAGATGCCCAGTGCTGTTGTGCCTGTAGATAGGGCGCCAAGGCACCGTGAAGAGCAGCAACAGCTTTCAGGGCTGGGCATTTCCCTGTGGCAGAAGGAGCCAGACGTTTGCCTTTTCGGTTAGTGTCTCTGCCGCGTCCGAGCGCCATGAGATGTTGCGTCTCTGGGAAAGCCCAGATCCCCAGTGCTGTTGTGCCTGTAGATAGGGTGCCAAGGCACCGTGAAGAGCAGCAACAGCTTTCAGGGCTGGGCCCTTCCCTGTGGGAGAAGGAGCCGGACGTTTGCCTTTTCGGTTAGTGTATCTGCCGCGTCCGAGCGCCATGAGATGTTGCGTCTCTGGGAAAGCACAGATCCCCAGTGCTGTTGTGCCTGTAGATAGGGTGCCAAGGGACAGTGAAGAGCAGCAACAGCTTTCAGGGCTGGGCCCTTCCCTGTGGGAGAAGGAGCCGGACGTTTGCCTTTTCGGCAAGAGGCTATGCCGCGGACGAGCGCCATGAGATGTTGCATCTCTGGGAAAGCCCAGATCCCCAGTGCTGTTGTGCCTGTAGATAGGGTGCCAAGGCACCGTGAAGAGCAGCAACAGCTTTCAGGGCTGGGCCCTTCCCTGTGGGAGAAGGAGCCGGACGTTTGCCTTTTCGGTTAGTGTCTCTGCCGCGGCCGAGCGCCATGAGATGTTGCGTCTCTGGGAAAGCCCAGATCCCCAGTGCTGTTGTGCCTGTAGATAGGGCACCAAGGTTAGGTGAAGAGCATCAACAGCTTTCAGGGCTGGGCCCTTCCCTGTGGGAGAAGGAGCCGGACGTTTGCCTTTTCGGCAAGAGGCTCTGCCGCTGCCGAGCGCCATGAGATGTTGCGTCTCTGAGTAAGCCCAGATGCCCAGTGCTGTTGTGCCTGTAGATAGGGCGCCAAGGCACCGTGAAGAGCAGCAACAGCTTTCAGGGCTGGGCATTTCCCTGTGGCCGAAGGAGCCGGACGTTTGCCTTTTCGGCAAGAGGCTATGCCGCGGACGAGCGCCATGAGATGTTGCATCTCTGGGAAAACCCAAATCCCCAGTGCTGTTGTGCCTGTAGATAGGGTACCAAGGTTAGGTGAAGAGCAGCAACAGCTTTCAGGGCTGGGCCCTTCCCTGTGGGAGAAGGAGCCGGACGTTTGCCTTTTCGGTTAGTGTCTCTGCCGCGTCCGAGCGCCATGAGATGTTGCGTCTCTGGGAAAGCCCAGATCCCCAGTGCTGTTGTGCCTGTAGATAGGGCGCCAAGGCACCCTGAAGAGCAGCAACAGCTTTCAGGGCTGGACCCTTCCGTGGGGCAGAAGGAGCCGGACATTTGCCTTTTCAGCAAGAGGCTCTGCCGCGGCCGAGCGCCATGAGATGTTGCGTCTCTGGGAAAGCCCAGATCCCCAGTGCTGTTGTGCCTGTAGATAGGGCACCAAGGCACAGTGAAGAGCAGCAACAGCTTTCAGGGCTGGGCATTTCCCTGTGGCAGAAAAAGCCGGACGTTTGCCTTTTCGGCAAGAGGCTCTGCTGCGGCCGAGCGCCATGAGATGTTGCGTCTCTGGGAAAGCCCAGATCCCCAGTGCTGTTGTGCCTGTAGATAGGGTGCCAAGGCACCGTGAAGAGCAGCAACAGCTTTCAGGGCTGGGCCCTTCCCTGTGGGAGAAGGAGCCGGACGTTTGCCTTTTCGGTTAGTGTATATGCCGCGTCCGAGCGCCATGAGATGTTGCGTCTCTGGGAAAGCCCAGATCCCCACTGCTGTTGTGCCTGTAGATAGGGCGCCAAGGCACCGTGAAGAGCAGCAACAGCTTTCAGGCCTGGGCCCTTCCCTGTGGGAGAAGGAGCCGGACGTTTGCCTTTTCGGTTAGTGTATCTGCCGCGTCCGAGCGCCATGAGATGTTGCGTCTCTGGGAAAGCACAGATCCCCAGTGCTGTTGTGCCTGTAGATAGGGTGCCAAGGGACAGTGAAGAGCAGCAACAGCTTTCAGGGCTGGGCCCTTCCCTGGGGGAGAAGGAGCCGGACGTTTGCCTTTTCGGCAAGAGGCTATGCCGCGGACGAGCGCCATGAGATGTTGCATCTCTGGGAAAGCCCAGATCCCCAGTGCTGTTGTGCCTGTAGATAGGGTGCCAAGGCACCGTGAAGAGCAGCAACAGCTTTCAGGGCTGGGCCCTTCCCTGTGGGAGAAGGAGCCGGACGTTTGCCTTTTCGGTTAGTGTCTCTGCCGCGGCCGAGCGCCATGAGATGTTGCGTCTCTGGGAAAGCCCATATCCCCAGTGCTGTTGTGCCTGTAGATAGGGCACCAAGGTTAGGTGAAGAGCATCAACAGCTTTCAGGCCTGGGCCCTTCCCTGTGGGAGAAGGAGCCGGACGTTTGCCTTTTCGGCAAGAGGCTTTGCCGCTGCCGAGCGCCATGAGATGTTGCGTCTCTGAGTAAGCCCAGATGCCCAGTGCTGTTGTGCCTGTAGATAGGGCGCCAAGGCACCCTGAAGAGCAGCAACAGCTTTCAGGGCTGGACCCTTCCGTGGGGCAGAAGGAGCCGGACATTTGCCTTTTCGGCAAGAGGCTCTGCCGCGGCCGAGCGCCATGAGATGTTGCGTCTCTGGGAAAGCCCAGAAGCCCAGTGCTGTTGTGCCTGTAGATAGGGTGCCAAGGCACCGTGAAGAGCAGCAACAGCTTTCAGGGCTGGGCCCTTCCCGGGGGCAGAAGGAGCCGGACATTTGCCTTTTCGGCAAGAGGTTCTGCCGCGGTCGAGCGCCATGAGATGTTGCGTCTCTGGGAAAGCACAGATCCCCAGTGCTGTTGTGCCTGTAGATAGGGCACCAAGGTTAGGTGAAGAGCAGCAACAGCTTTCAGGGCTGGGCCCTTCCCTGTGGGAGAAGGAGCCGGACGTTTGCCTTTTCGGCAAGAGGCTCTGCCGCGGCCGAGCGCCATGAGATGTTGCGTCTCTGGGAAAGCCCAGATCCCCAGTGCTGTTGTGCCTGTAGATAGGGCGCCAAGGCACCCTGAAGAGCAGCAACAGCTTTCAGGGCTGGACCCTTCCGTGGGGCAGAAGGAGCCGGACATTTGCCTTTTCGGCAAGAGGCTCTGCCGCGGCCGAGCGCCATGAGATGTTGCGTCTCTGGGAAAGCCCAGAAGCCCAGTGCTGTTGTGCCTGTAGATAGGGTGCCAAGGCACCGTGAGAGCAGCAACAGCTTTCAGGCCTGGGCGTTTCCCTGTGGGAGAAGGAGCCGGACATTTGCCTTTTCGGCAAGAGGTTCTGCCGCGGTCGAGCGCCATGAGATGTTGCGTCTCTGGGAAAGCACAGATCCCCAGTGCTGTTGTGCCTGTAGATAGGGTGCCAAGGCACCATGAAGAGCAGCAACAGCTTTCAGGGCTGGGCCCTTCCCTGTGGGAGAAGGAGCCGGACGTTTGCCTTTTCGGTTAGTGTATATGCCGCGTCCGAGCGCCATGAGATGTTGCGTCTCTGGGAAAGCCCAGATCCCCAGTGCTGTTGTGCCTGTAGATAGGGCGCCAAGGCACCGTGAAGAGCAGCAACAGCTTTCAGGCCTGGGCGTTTCCCTGTGGGAGAAGGAGACGGACGTTTGCCTTTTCGGCAAGAGGCTCTGCCGCGGCCGAGCGCCATGAGATGTTGCGTCTCTGGGAAAGCCCAGAAGCCCAGTGCTGTTGTGCCTGTAGGTAGGGCGCCAAGGCACCGTGAAGAGCAGCAACAGCTTTCAGGGCTGGGCCCTTCCCGGGGGCAGAAGGAGCCGGACATTTGCCTTTTCGGCAAGAGGCTCTGCCGCGGCCGAGCGCCATGAGATGTTGCGTCTCTGGGAAAGCCCAAATCCCCAGTGCTGTTGTGCCTGTAGATAGGGCATCAAGGTTAGGTGAAGAGCATCAACAGCTTTCAGGGCTGGGCCCTTCCCTGTGGGAGAATGAGCCGGACATTTGCCTTTTCGGCAAGAGGCTCTGCCGCGGCCGAGCGCCATGAGATGTTGCGTCTCTGAGAAAGCCCAGATCCCCAGTGCTGTTGTGCCTGTAGATAGGGCGCCAAGGCACCGTGAAGAGCAGCAACAGCTTTCAGGGCTGGGCATTTCCCTGTGGCCGAAGGAGCCGGACGTTTGCCTTTTCGGCAAGAGGCTATGCCGCGGCCGAGCGCCATGAGATGTTGCGTCTCTGGGAAAGCCCATATCCCCAGTGCTGTTGTGCCTGTAGATAGGGCGCCAAGGCACCGTGAAGAGCAGCAACAGCTTTCAGGGCTGGGCCCTTCCTTGTGGGAGAAGGAGCCGGACGTTTGCCTTTTCGGCAAGAGGCTCTGCCGCGGCCGAGCGCCATGAGATGTTGCGTCTCTGGGAAAGCCCAAATCCCCAGTGCTGTTGTGCCTGTAGATAGGGCACCAAGGTTAGGTGAAGAGCAGCAACAGCTTTCAGGGCTGGGCCCTTCCCTGTGGGAGAAGGAGCTGGACGTTTGCCTTTTCGGCAAGAGGCTCTGCCGCGGCCGAGCGCCATGAGATGTTGCGTCTCTGGGAAAGCCCAGATCCCCAGTGCTGTTGTGCCTGTAGATAGGGCGCCAAGGCACCCTGAAGAGCAGCAACAGCTTTCAGGGCTGGACCCTTCCGTGGGGCAGAAGGAGCCGGACGTTTGCCTTTTCGGCAAGAGGCTCTGCCGCGGCCGAGCGCCATGAGATGTTGCGTCTCTGGGAAAGACCATATCCCCAGTGCTGTTGTGCCTGTAGATAGGGTGCCAAGGCACCATGAAGAGCAGCAACAGCTTTCAGGACTGGGCCCTTCCCGGGGGCAGAAGTAGCCGGACATTTGCCTTTTCGGCAAGAGGTTCTGCCGCGGTCGAGCGCCATGAGATGTTGCGTCTCTGGGAAAGCACAGATCCCCAGTGCCGTTGTGCCTGTAGATAGGGTGCCAAGGCACCATGAAGAGCAGCAACAGCTTTCAGGGCTGGGCATTTCCCTGTGGCCGAAGGAGCCGGACGTTTGCCTTTTCGGCAAGAGGCTATGCCGCGGCCGAGCGCCATGAGATGTTGCGTCTCTGGGAAAGCCCAGATCCCCAGTGCTGTTGTGCCTGTAGATAGGGTGCCAAGGCACCGTGAAGAGCAGCAACAGCTTTCAGGGCTGGGCCCTTCCCTGTGGGAGAATGAGCCGGACGTTTGCCTTTTCGGCAAGAGGCTATGCCGCGGCCGAGCGCCATGAGATGTTGCGTCTCTGGGAAAGCCCAAATCCCCAGTGCTGTTGTGCCTGTAGATAGGGCACCAAGGTTAGGTGAAGAGCAACAACAGCTTTCAGTCTGGGCGTTTCCCTGTGGCAGAAGGAGCCGGACGTTTTGTTACTTTTCGGTATAGAGGCTGTGCCGCGGCCGAGCGCCATGAGATGTTGCGTCTCTGGGAAAGCCCATATCCCCAGTGCCGTTGTGCCTGTAGTTAGGGTGCCAAGGCACCGTGAAGAGCAGCAACAGCTTTCAGGCCTGGGCATTTCCCTGTGGGAGAAGGAGCCGGACGTTTGCCTTTTCGGCACGAGGCTCTGCCGTGGCCGAGCGCCATGAGATGTTGCGTCTCTGGGAAAGCCCAGATGCCCAGTGCTGTTGTGCCTGTAGATAGGGCACCAAGGCACCGTGAAGAGCAGCAACAGCTTTCAGGGCTGGGCCCTTTCTTGTGGGAGAAGGAGGCGGACGTTTGCCTTTTCGGCAAGAGGCTCTGCCGCGGCCGAGCGCCATGAGATGTTGCGTCTCTGGGAAAGCCCAAGTCCCCAGTGCTGTTGTTCCTGTAGATAGGGCACCAAGGCACCGTGAAGAGCAGCAACAGCTTTCAGGGCTGGGCCCTTCCCTGGGGCAGAGGGAGCCGGACGTTTGCCTTTTTGGCAAGAGGCCTGCCGCGGCCGAGCGCCATGAGATGTTGCGTCTCTGGGAAAGCCCAAATCCCCAGTGCTGTTGTGCCTGTAGATACGGCACCAAGGTTAGGTGAAGAGCAACAACAGCTTTCAGGGCTGGGCCCTTCCCTGTGGGAGAAGGAGCCGGATGTTTGCCTTTTCGGCAAGAGGCTCTGCCGTGGCCGAGCGCCATGAGATGTTGCGTCTCTGGGAAAGCCCAGATGCGCAGTGCCGTTGTGCCTGTAGATAGGGTGCCAAGGCACCGTGAAGAGCAGCAACAGCTTTCAGGGCTGGGCATTTCCCTGTGGGAGAAGGAGCCGGACATTTGCCTTTTCGGCAAGAGGCTCTGCCGCGGCCGAGCGCCATGAGATGTTGCTTCTCTGGGAAAGCCCATATGCCCAGTGCTGTTGTGCCTGTAGATAGCGCACCAAGACACCGTGAAGAGCAACAACAGCTTTCAGGGCTGGGCCCTTCCCTGTGGGAGAAGGAGCCGGACGTTTGCCTTTTCGGCAAGAGGCTCTGCCGCGGCCGAGCGCCATGAGATGTTGCGTCTCTGGGAAAGCACCAAACCCCAGTGCTGTTGTGCCTGTAGATAGGGCACCAAGGCACCGTGAAGAGCAGCAACAGCTTTCAGGGCTGGGCATTTCCCTGTGGCAGAAAAAGCCGGACGTTTGCCTTTTCGGCAAGAGGCTCTGCCGCGGCCGAGCGCCATGAGATGTTGCATCTCTGGGAAAGCCCAAATCCCCAGTGCTGTTGTGCCTGTAGATAGGGCACCAAGGTTAGGTGAAGAGCATCAACAGCTTTCAGGGCTGGGCCCTTCCCTGTGGCAGAAGGAGCCGGACGTTTGCCTTTTCGGTTAGTGTCTCTGCCGCGTCCGAGCGCCATGAGATGTTGCGTCTCTGGGAAAGCCCAGATCCCCAGTGCTGTTGTGCCTGTAGATAGGGCACCAAGGTTAGGTGAAGAGCATCAACAGCTTTCAGGGCTGGGCCCTTCCCTGTGGCAGAAGGAGCCGGACGTTTGCCTTTTCGGTTAGTGTCTCTGCCGCGTCCGAGCGCCATGAGATGTTGCGTCTCTGGGAAAGCCCAGATCCCCAGTGCTGTTGTGCCTGTAGATAGGGTGCCAAGGCACCGTGAAGAGCAGCAACAGCTTTCAGGGCTGGGCCCTTCCCTGTGGGAGAAGGAGCCGGACGTTTGCCTTTTCGGTTAGTGTCTCTGCCGCGTCCGAGCGCCATGAGATGTTGCGTCTCTGGGAAAGCCCAGATCCCCAGTGCTGTTGTGCCCGTAGATAGGGCGCCAAGGCACCGTGAAGAGCAGCAACAGCTTTCAGGGCTGAACCCTTCCATGGGGCAGAAGGAGCCGGACGTTTGCCTTTTCGGCAAGAGGCTCTGCCGCGGCCGAGCGCCATGAGATGTTGCGTCTCTGGGAAAGCACAGAAGCCCAGTGCTGTTGTGCCTGTAGATAGGGTGCCAAGGCACCGTGAAGAGCAGCAACAGCTTTCAGGGCTGGGCCCTTCCCGGGGGCAGAAGGAGCCGGACGTTTGCCTTTTCGGCAAGATGCTCTGCCGCGGCCGAGCGCCATGAGATGTTGCGTCTCTGGGAAAGCCCAGATCCCCAGTGCTGTTGTGCCTGTAGATAGGGCACCAAGGCACCCTGAAGAGCAGCAACAGCTTTCAGGGCTGGACCCTTCCGTGGGGCAGAAGGAGCCGGACGTTTGCGTTTTCGGGAAGAGGCTATGCCGCGGACGAGCGCCATGAGATGTTGCATCTCTGGGAAAGCCCAGATCCCCAGTGCTGTTGTGCCTGTAGATAGGGTGCCAAGGCACCGTGAAGAGCAGCAACAGCTTTCAGGGCTGGGCCCTTCCCTGTGGGAGAAGGAGCCGGACGTTTGCCTTTTCGATTAGTGTCTCTGCCGCGGCCGAGCGCCATGAGATGTTGCGTCTCTGGGAAAGCCCATATCCCCAGTGCTGTTGTGCCTGTAGATAGGGCACCAAGGTTAGGTGAAGAGCATCAACAGCTTTCAGGCCTGGGCCCTTCCCTGTGGGAGAAGGAGCCGGACGTTTGCCTTTTCGGCAAGAGGCTCTGCCGCTGCCATGAGATGTTGCGTCTCTGAGTAAGCCCAGATGCCCAGTGCTGTTGTGCCTGTAGATAGGGCGCCAAGGCACCCTGAAGAGCAGCAACAGCTTTCAGGGCTGGACCCTTCCGTGGGGCAGAAGGAGCCGGACATTTGCCTTTTCGGCAAGAGGCTCTGCCGCGGCCGAGCGCCATGAGATGTTGCGTCTCTGGGAAAGCCCAGAAGCCCAGTGCTGTTGTGCCTGTAGATAGGGTGCCAAGGCACCGTGAAGAGCAGCAACAGCTTTCAGGGCTGGGCCCTTCCCGGGGGCAGAAGGAGCCGGACATTTGCCTTTTCGGCAAGAGGTTCTGCCGCGGTCGAGCGCCATGAGATGTTGCGTCTCTGGGAAAGCACAGATCCCCAGTGCTGTTGTGCCTGTAGATAGGGCACCAAGGTTAGGTGAAGAGCAGCAACAGCTTTCAGGGCTGGGCCCTTCCCTGTGGGAGAAGGAGCCGGACGTTTGCCTTTTCGGTTAGTGTCTCTGCCGCGTCCGAGCGCCATGAGATGTTGCGTCTCTGGGAAAGCCCAGATCCCCAGTGCTGTTGTGCCTGTAGATAGGGCGCCAAGGCACCCTGAAGAGCAGCAACAGCTTTCAGGGCTGGACCCTTCCGTGGGGCAGAAGGAGCCGGACATTTGCCTTTTCGGCAAGAGGCTCTGCCGCGGCCGAGCGCCATGAGATGTTGCGTCTCTGGGAAAGCCCAGAAGCCCAGTGCTGTTGTGCCTGTAGATAGGGTGCCAAGGCACCGTGAGAGCAGCAACAGCTTTCAGGGCTGGGCCCTTCCCGGGGGCAGAAGGAGCCGGACATTTGCCTTTTCGGCAAGAGGTTCTGCCGCGGTCGAGCGCCATGAGATGTTGCGTCTCTGGGAAAGCACAGATCCCCAGTGCTGTTGTGCCTGTAGATAGGGTGCCAAGGCACCATGAAGAGCAGCAACAGCTTTCAGGGCTGGGCCCTTCCCTGTGGGAGAAGGAGCCGGACGTTTGCCTTTTCGGCAAGAGGCTCTGCCGCGGACGAGCGCCATGAGATGTTGCATCTCTGGGAAAGCCCAGATCCCCAGTGCTGTTGTGCCTGTACATAGGGTGCCAAGGCACCGTGAAGAGCAGCAACAGCTTTCAGGGCTGGGCCCTTCCCTGTGGGAGAAGGAGCTGGACGTTTGCCTTTTCGGTTAGTGTCTCTGCCGCGGCCGAGTGCCATGAGATGTTGCGTCTCTGGGAAAGCCCAGATCCCCAGTGCTGTTGTGCCTGTAGATAGGGCACCAAGGTTAGGTGAAGAGCATCAACAGGTTTCAGGGCTGGGCATTTCCCTGTGGCAGAACAAGCCGGACGTTTGCCTTTTCGACAAGAGGCTCTGCTGCGGCCGAGCGCCATGAGATGTTGCGTCTCTGGGAAAGCCCAGATCCCCAGTGCTGTTGTGCCTGTAGATAGGGTGCCAAGGCACCGTGAAGAGCAGCAACAGCTTTCAGGGCTGGGCCCTTCCCTGTGGGAGAAGGAGCCGGACGTTTGCCTTTTCGGTTAGTGTATATGCCGCGTCCGAGCGCCATGAGATGTTGCGTCTCTGGGAAAGCCCAGATCCCCAGTGCTGTTGTGCCTGTAGATAGGGCGCCAAGGCACCGTGAAGAGCAGCAACAGCTTTCAGGCCTGGGCGTTTCCCTGTGGGAGAAGGAGACGGACGTTTGCCTTTTCGGCAAGAGGCTCTGCCGCGGCCGAGCGCCATGAGATGTTGCGTCTCTGGGAAAGCCCAGAAGCCCAGTGCTGTTGTGCCTGTAGGTAGGGCGCCAAGGCACCGTGAAGAGCAGCAACAGCTTTCAGGGCTGGGCCCTTCCCGGGGGCAGAAGGAGCCGGACATTTGCCTTTTCGGCAAGAGGCTCTGCCTCGGCCGAGCGCCATGAGATGTTGCGTCTCTGGGAAAGCCCAAATCCCCAGTGCTGTTGTGCCTGTAGATAGGACATCAAGGTTAGGTGAAGAGCATCAACAGCTTTCAGGGCTGGGCCCTTCCCTGTGGGAGAATGAGCCGGACATTTGCCTTTTCGGCAAGAGGCTCTGCCGCGGGCCGAGCGCCATGAGATGTTGCGTCTCTGAGAAAGCCCAGATCCCCAGTGCTGTTGTGCCTGTAGATAGGGCGCCAAGGCACCGTGAAGAGCAGCAACAGCTTTCAGGGCTGGGCATTTCCCTGTGGCCGAAGGAGCCGGACGTTTGCCTTTTCGGCAAGAGGCTATGCCGCGGCCGAGCGCCATGAGATGTTGCGTCTCTGGGAAAGCCCATATCCCCAGTGCTGTTGTGCCTGTAGATAGGGCGCCAAGGCACCGTGAAGAGCAGCAACAGCTTTCAGGGCTGGGCCCTTCCTTGTGGGAGAAGGAGCCGGACGTTTGCCTTTTCGGCAAGAGGCTCTGCCGCGGCCGAGCGCCATGAGATGTTGCGTCTCTGGGAAAGCCCAAATCCCCAGTGCTGTTGTGCCTGTAGATAGGGCACCAAGGTTAGGTGAAGAGCAGCAACAGCTTTCAGGGCTGGGCCCTTCCCTGTGGGAGAAGGAGCCGGACGTTTGCCTTTTCGGTTAGTGTCTCTGCCGCGTCCGAGCGCCATGAGATGTTGCGTCTCTGGGAAAGCCCAGATCCCCAGTGCTGTTGTGCCTGTAGATAGGGTGCCAAGGCACCGTGAAGAGCAGCAACAGCTTTCAGGGCTGGGCCCTTCCCTGTGGGAGAAGGAACTGGACGTTTGCCTTTTCGGTTAGTGTCTCTGCCGCGTCCGAGCGCCATGAGATGTTGCGTCTCTGGGAAAGCCCAGATCCCCAGTGCTGTTGTGCCTGTAGATAGGGCGCCAAGGCACCCTGAAGAGCAGCAACAGCTTTCAGGGCTGGACCCTTCCGTGGGGCAGAAGGAGCCGGACGTTTGCCTTTTCGGCAAGAGGCTCTGCCGCGGCCGAGCGCCATGAGATGTTGCGTCTCTGGGAAAGCCCATATCCCCAGTGCTGTTGTGCCTGTAGATAGGGTGCCAAGGCACCATGAAGAGCAGCAACAGCTTTCAGGGCTGGGCCCTTCCCGGGGGCAGAAGTAGCCGGACATTTGCCTTTTCGGCAAGAGGTTCTGCCGCGGTCGAGCGCCATGAGATGTTGCGTCTCTGGGAAAGCACAGATCCCCAGTGCCGTTGTGCCTGTAGATAGGGTGCCAAGGCACCATGAAGAGCAGCAACAGCTTTCAGGGCTGGGCATTTCCCTGTGGCCGAAGGAGCCGGACGTTTGCCTTTTCGGCAAGAGGCTATGCCGCGGCCGAGCGCCATGAGATGTTGCGTCTCTGGGAAAGCCCAGATCCCCAGTGCTGTTGTGCCTGTAGATAGGGTGCCAAGGCACCGTGAAGAGCAGCAACAGCTTTCAGGGCTGGGCCCTTCCCTGTGGGAGAATGAGCCGGACGTTTGCCTTTTCGGCAAGAGGCTATGCCGCGGCCGAGCGCCATGAGATGTTGCGTCTCTGGGAAAGCCCAAATCCCCAGTGCTGTTGTGCCTGTAGATAGGGCACCAATGTTAGGTGAAGAGCAACAACAGCTTTCAGTCTGGGCGTTTCCCTGTGGCAGAAGGAGCCGGACGTTTTGTTACTTTTCGGTATAGAGGCTGTGCCGCGGCCGAGCGCCATGAGATGTTGCGTCTCTGGGAAAGCCCATATCCCCAGTGCCGTTGTGCCTGTAGTTAGGGTGCCAAGGCACCGTGAAGAGCAGCAACAGCTTTCAGTCCTGGGCATTTCCCTGTGGGAGAAGGAGCCGGACGTTTGCCTTTTCGGCAAGAGGCTCTGCCGTGGCCGAGCGCCATGAGATGTTGCGTCTCTGGGAAAGCCCAGATGCCCAGTGCTGTTGTGCCTGTAGATAGGGCACCAAGGCACCGTGAAGAGCAGCAACAGCTTTCAGGGCTGGGCCCTTTCTTGTGGGAGAAGGAGGCGGACGTTTGCCTTTTCGGCAAGAGGCTCTGCCGCGGCCGAGCGCCATGAGATGTTGCGTCTCTGGGAAAGCCCAAGTCCCCAGTGCTGTTGTTCCTGTAGATAGGGCACCAAGGCACCGTGAAGAGCAGCAACAGCTTTCAGGGCTGGGCCCTTCCCTGGGGCAGAGGGAGCCGGACGTTTGCCTTTTTGGCAAGAGGCCTGCCGCGGCCGAGCGCCATGAGATGTTGCGTCTCTGGGAAAGCCCAAATCCCCAGTGCTGTTGTGCCTGTAGATACGGCACCAAGGTTAGGTGAAGAGCAACAACAGCTTTCAGGGCTGGGCCCTTCCCTGTGGGAGAAGGAGCCGGATGTTTGCCTTTTCGGCAAGAGGCTCTGCCGTGGCCGAGCGCCATGAGATGTTGCGTCTCTGGGAAAGCCCAGATGCGCAGTGCCGTTGTGCCTGTAGATAGGGTGCCAAGGCACCGTGAAGAGCAGCAACAGCTTTCAGGGCTGGGCATTTCCCTGTGGGAGAAGGAGCCGGACATTTGCCTTTTCGGCAAGAGGCTCTGCCGCGGCCGAGCGCCATGAGATGTTGCTTCTCTGGGAAAGCCCATATGCCCAGTGCTGTTGTGCCTGTAGATAGCGCACCAAGACACCGTGAAGAGCAACAACAGCTTTCAGGGCTGGGCCCTTCCCTGTGGGAGAAGGAGCCGGACGTTTGCCTTTTCGGCAAGAGGCTCTGCCGCGGCCGAGCGCCATGAGATGTTGCGTCTCTGGGAAAGCACCAAACCCCAGTGCTGTTGTGCCTGTAGATAGGGCACCAAGGCACCGTGAAGAGCAGCAACAGCTTTCAGGGCTGGGCATTTCCCTGTGGCAGAAAAAGCCGGACGTTTGCCTTTTCGGCAAGAGGCTCTGCCGCGGCCGAGCGCCATGAGATGTTGCATCTCTGGGAAAGCCCAAATCCCCAGTGCTGTTGTGCCTGTAGATAGGGCACCAAGGTTAGGTGAAGAGCATCAACAGCTTTCAGGGCTGGGCCCTTCCCTGTGGGAGAAGGAGCCGGACGTTTGCCTTTTCGGTTAGTGTCTCTGCCGCGTCCGAGCGCCATGAGATGTTGCGTCTCTGGGAAAGCCCAGATCCCCAGTGCTGTTGTGCCTGTAGATAGGGCACCAAGGCACCGTGAAGAGCAGCAACAGCTTTCAGGGCTGGGCATTTCCCTGTGGCAGAAAAAGCCGGACGTTTGCCTTTTCGGCAAGAGGCTCTGCCGCGGCCGAGCGCCATGAGATGTTGCATCTCTGGGAAAGCCCAAATCCCCAGTGCTGTTGTGCCTGTAGATAGGGCACCAACGTTAGGTGAAGAGCATCAACAGCTTTCAGGGCTGGGCCCTTCCCTGTGGGAGAAGGAGCTGGACGTTTGCCTTTTCGGTTAGTGTCTCTGCCGCGGCCGAGTGCCATGAGATGTTGCGTCTCTGGGAAAGCCCAGATCCCCAGTGCTGTTGTGCCTGTAGATAGGGCACCAAGGTTAGGTGAAGAGCATCAACAGGTTTCAGGGCTGGGCATTTCCCTGTGGCAGAACAAGCCGGACGTTTGCCTTTTCGACAAGAGGCTCTGCTGCGGCCGAGCGCCATGAGATGTTGCGTCTCTGGGAAAGCCCAGATCCCCAGTGCTGTTGTGCCTGTAGATAGGGTGCCAAGGCACCGTGAAGAGCAGCAACAGCTTTCAGGGCTGGGCCCTTCCCTGTGGGAGAAGGAGCCGGACGTTTGCCTTTTCGGTTAGTGTATATGCCGCGTCCGAGCGCCATGAGATGTTGCGTCTCTGGGAAAGCCCAGATCCCCAGTGCTGTTGTGCCTGTAGATAGGGCGCCAAGGCACCGTGAAGAGCAGCAACAGCTTTCAGGCCTGGGCGTTTCCCTGTGGGAGAAGGAGACGGACGTTTGCCTTTTCGGCAAGAGGCTCTGCCGCGGCCGAGCGCCATGAGATGTTGCGTCTCTGGGAAAGCCCAGAAGCCCAGTGCTGTTGTGCCTGTAGGTAGGGCGCCAAGGCACCGTGAAGAGCAGCAACAGCTTTCAGGGCTGGGCCCTTCCCGGGGGCAGAAGGAGCCGGACATTTGCCTTTTCGGCAAGAGGCTCTGCCTCGGCCGAGCGCCATGAGATGTTGCGTCTCTGGGAAAGCCCAAATCCCCAGTGCTGTTGTGCCTGTAGATAGGACATCAAGGTTAGGTGAAGAGCATCAACAGCTTTCAGGGCTGGGCCCTTCCCTGTGGGAGAATGAGCCGGACATTTGCCTTTTCGGCAAGAGGCTCTGCCGCGGCCGAGCGCCATGAGATGTTGCGTCTCTGAGAAAGCCCAGATCCCCAGTGCTGTTGTGCCTGTAGATAGGGCGCCAAGGCACCGTGAAGAGCAGCAACAGCTTTCAGGGCTGGGCATTTCCCTGTGGCCGAAGGAGCCGGACGTTTGCCTTTTCGGCAAGAGGCTATGCCGCGGCCGAGCGCCATGAGATGTTGCGTCTCTGGGAAAGCCCATATCCCCAGTGCTGTTGTGCCTGTAGATAGGGCGCCAAGGCACCGTGAAGAGCAGCAACAGCTTTCAGGGCTGGGCCCTTCCTTGTGGGAGAAGGAGCCGGACGTTTGCCTTTTCGGCAAGAGGCTCTGCCGCGGCCGAGCGCCATGAGATGTTGCGTCTCTGGGAAAGCCCAAATCCCCAGTGCTGTTGTGCCTGTAGATAGGGCACCAAGGTTAGGTGAAGAGCAGCAACAGCTTTCAGGGCTGGGCCCTTCCCTGTGGGAGAAGGAGCCGGACGTTTGCCTTTTCGGTTAGTGTCTCTGCCGCGTCCGAGCGCCATGAGATGTTGCGTCTCTGGGAAAGCCCAGATCCCCAGTGCTGTTGTGCCTGTAGATAGGGTGCCAAGGCACCGT
This sequence comes from Harpia harpyja, assembly GCF_026419915.1. Taxonomy (NCBI): domain Eukaryota; kingdom Metazoa; phylum Chordata; class Aves; order Accipitriformes; family Accipitridae; genus Harpia; species Harpia harpyja. The sequence continues at coordinate 449,910 of NW_026293423.1, forward strand.
GAAGAGCAGCAACAGCTTTCAGGGCTGGGCCCTTCCCTGTGGGAGAAGGAGCTGGACGTTTGCCTTTTCGGTTAGTGTCTCTGCCGCGTCCGAGCGCCATGAGATGTTGCGTCTCTGGGAAAGCCCAGATCCCCAGTGCTGTTGTGCCTGTAGATAGGGCGCCAAGGCACCCTGAAGAGCAGCAACAGCTTTCAGGGCTGGACCCTTCCGTGGGGCAGAAGGAGCCGGACGTTTGCCTTTTCGGCAAGAGGCTCTGCCGCGGCCGAGCGCCATGAGATGTTGCGTCTCTGGGAAAGCCCATATCCCCAGTGCTGTTGTGCCTGTAGATAGGGTGCCAAGGCACCATGAAGAGCAGCAACAGCTTTCAGGGCTGGGCCCTTCCCGGGTGCAGAAGTAGCCGGACATTTGCCTTTTCGGCAAGAGGTTCTGCCGCGGTCGAGCGCCATGAGATGTTGCGTCTCTGGGAAAGCACAGATCCCCAGTGCCGTTGTGCCTGTAGATAGGGTGCCAAGGCACCATGAAGAGCAGCAACAGCTTTCAGGGCTGGGCATTTCCCTGTGGCCGAAGGAGCCGGACGTTTGCCTTTTCGGCAAGAGGCTATGCCGCGGCCGAGCGCCATGAGATGTTGCGTCTCTGGGAAAGCCCAGATCCCCAGTGCTGTTGTGCCTGTAGATAGGGTGCCAAGGCACCGTGAAGAGCAGCAACAGCTTTCAGGGCTGGGCCCTTCCCTGTGGGAGAATGAGCCGGACGTTTGCCTTTTCGGCAAGAGGCTATGCCGCGGCCGAGCGCCATGAGATGTTGCGTCTCTGGGAAAGCCCAAATCCCCAGTGCTGTTGTGCCTGTAGATAGGGCACCAATGTTAGGTGAAGAGCAACAACAGCTTTCAGTCTGGGCGTTTCCCTGTGGCAGAAGGAGCCGGACGTTTTGTTACTTTTCGGTATAGAGGCTCTGCCGCGGCCGAGCGCCATGAGATGTTGCGTCTCTGGGAAAGCCCATATCCCCAGTGCCGTTGTGCCTGTAGTTAGGGTGCCAAGGCACCGTGAAGAGCAGCAACAGCTTTCAGGCCTGGGCATTTCCCTGTGGGAGAAGGAGCCGGACGTTTGCCTTTTCGGCAAGAGGCTCTGCCGTGGCCGAGCGCCATGAGATGTTGCGTCTCTGGGAAAGCCCAGATGCCCAGTGCTGTTGTGCCTGTAGATAGGGCACCAAGGCACCGTGAAGAGCAGCAACAGCTTTCAGGGCTGGGCCCTTTCTTGTGGGAGAAGGAGGCGGACGTTTGCCTTTTCGGCAAGAGGCTCTGCCGCGGCCGAGCGCCATGAGATGTTGCGTCTCTGGGAAAGCCCAAGTCCCCAGTGCTGTTGTTCCTGTAGATAGGGCACCAAGGCACCGTGAAGAGCAGCAACAGCTTTCAGGGCTGGGCCCTTCCCTGGGGCAGAGGGAGCCGGACGTTTGCCTTTTTGGCAAGAGGCCTGCCGCGGCCGAGCGCCATGAGATGTTGCGTCTCTGGGAAAGCCCAAATCCCCAGTGCTGTTGTGCCTGTAGATACGGCACCAAGGTTAGGTGAAGAGCAACAACAGCTTTCAGGGCTGGGCCCTTCCCTGTGGGAGAAGGAGCCGGATGTTTGCCTTTTCGGCAAGAGGCTCTGCCGTGGCCGAGCGCCATGAGATGTTGCGTCTCTGGGAAAGCCCAGATGCGCAGTGCCGTTGTGCCTGTAGATAGGGTGCCAAGGCACCGTGAAGAGCAGCAACAGCTTTCAGGGCTGGGCATTTCCCTGTGGGAGAAGGAGCCGGACATTTGCCTTTTCGGCAAGAGGCTCTGCCGCGGCCGAGCGCCATGAGATGTTGCTTCTCTGGGAAAGCCCATATGCCCAGTGCTGTTGTGCCTGTAGATAGGGCACCAAGGCACCGTGAAGAGCAGCAACAGCTTTCAGGGCTGGGCATTTCCCTGTGGCAGAAAAAGCCGGACGTTTGCCTTTTCGGCAAGAGGCTCTGCCGCGGCCGAGCGCCATGAGATGTTGCATCTCTGGGAAAGCCCAAATCCCCAGTGCTGTTGTGCCTGTAGATAGGGCACCAAGGTTAGGTGAAGAGCAGCAACAGCTTTCAGGGCTGGGCCCTTCCCTGTGGGAGAAGGAGCCGGACGTTTGCCTTTTCGGTTAGTGTCTCTGCCGCGTCCGAGCGCCATGAGATGTTGCGTCTCTGGGAAAGCCCAGATCCCCAGTGCTGTTGTGTCTGTAGATAGGGTGCCAAGGCACCGTGAAGAGCAGCAACAGCTTTCAGGGCTGGGCCCTTCCCGGGGGCAGAAGGAGCCGGACGTTTGCCTTTTCGGCAAGATGCTCTGCCGCGGCCGAGCGCCATGAGATGTTGCGTCTCTGGGAAAGCCCAGATCCCCAGTGCTGTTGTGCCTGTAGATAGGGCACCAAGGCACCCTGAAGAGCAGCAACAGCTTTCAGGGCTGGACCCTTCCGTGGGGCAGAAGGAGCCGGACGTTTGCCTTTTCGGCAAGAGGCTCTGCCGCGGTCGAGCGCCATGAGATGTTGCGTCTCTGGGAAAGCCCATATCCCCAGTGCTGTTGTGCCTGTAGATAGGGTGCCAAGGCACCATGAAGAGCAGCAACAGCTTTCAGGGCTGGGCCCTTCCCGGGGGCAGAAGGAGCCGGACATTTGCCTTTTCGGCAAGAGGTTCTGCCGCGGTCGAGCGCCATGAGATGTTGCGTCTCTGGGAAAGCACAGATCCCCAGTGCTGTTGTGCCTGTAGATAGGGTGCCAAGGCACCATGAAGAGCAGCAACAGCTTTCAGGGCTGGGCATTTCCCTGTGGCCGAAGGAGCCGGATGTTTGCCTTTTCGGCAAGAGGCTATGCCGCGGCCGAGCGCCATGAGATGTTGCATCTCTGGGAAAGCCCAGATCCCCAGTGCTGTTGTGCCTGTACATAGGGTGCCAAGGCACCGTGAAGAGCAGCAACAGCTTTCAGGGCTGGGCCCTTCCCTGTGGGAGAAGGAGCCGGACGTTTGCCTTTTCGGTTAGTGTCTCTGCCGCGTCCGAGCGCCATGAGATGTTGCGTCTCTGGGAAAGCCCAGATCCCCACTGCTGTTGTGCCTGTAGATAGGGCGCCAAGGCACCCTGAAGAGCAGCAACAGCTTTCAGGGCTGGACCCTTCCGTGGGGCAGAAGGAGCCGGACGTTTGCCTTTTCGGCAAGAGGCTCTGCCGCGGCCGAGCGCCATGAGATGTTGCGTCTCTGGGAAAGCCCATATCCCCAGTGCTGTTGTGCCTGTAGATAGGGCGCCAAGGCACCGTGAAGAGCAGCAACAGCTTTCAGGGCTGGGCCCTTCCCGGGGGCAGAAGTAGCCGGACATCTGCCTTTTCGGCAAGAGGTTCTGCCGCGGTCGAGCGCCATGAGATGTTGCGTCTCTGGGAAAGCACAGATCCCCAGTGCTGTTGTGCCTGTAGATAGGGTGCCAAGGCACCATGAAGAGCAGCAACAGCTTTCAGGGCTGGGCATTTCCCTGTGGCCGAAGGAGCCGGACGTTTGCCTTTTCGGCAAGAGGCTATGCCGCGGCCGAGCGCCATGAGATGTTGCGTCTCTGGGAAAGCCCAGATCCCCAGTGCTGTTGTGCCTGTAGATAGGGTGCCAAGGCACCGTGAAGAGCAGCAACAGCTTTCAGGGCTGGGCCCTTCCCTGTGGGAGAATGAGCCGGACGTTTGCCTTTTCAGCAAGAGGCTATGCCGCGGCCGAGCGCCATGAGATGTTGCGTCTCTGGGAAAGCCCAAATCCCCAGTGCTGTTGTGCCTGTAGATAGGGCACCAATGTTAGGTGAAGAGCAACAACAGCTTTCAGTCTGGGCGTTTCCCTGTGGCAGAAGGAGCCGGACGTTTTGTTACTTTTCGGTATAGAGGCTCTGCCGCGGCCGAGCGCCATGAGATGTTGCGTCTCTGGGAAAGCCCATATCCCCAGTGCCGTTGTGCCTGTAGTTAGGGTGCCAAGGCACCGTGAAGAGCAGCAACAGCTTTCAGGCCTGGGCATTTCCCTGTGGGAGAAGGAGCCGGACGTTTGCCTTTTCGGCAAGAGGCTCTGCCGTGGCCGAGCGCCATGAGATGTTGCGTCTCTGGGAAAGCCCAGATGCCCAGTGCTGTTGTGCCTGTAGATAGGGCACCAAGGCACCGTGAAGAGCAGCAACAGCTTTCAGGGCTGGGCCCTTTCTTGTGGGAGAAGGAGGCGGACGTTTGCCTTTTCGGCAAGAGGCTCTGCCGCGGCCGAGCGCCATGAGATGTTGCGTCTCTGGGAAAGCCCAAGTCCCCAGTGCTGTTGTTCCTGTAGATAGGGCACCAAGGCACCGTGAAGAGCAGCAACAGCTTTCAGGGCTGGGCCCTTCCCTGGGGCAGAGGGAGCCGGACGTTTGCCTTTTTGGCAAGAGGCCTGCCGCGGCCGAGCGCCATGAGATGTTGCGTCTCTGGGAAAGCCCAAATCCCCAGTGCTGTTGTGCCTGTAGATACGGCACCAAGGTTAGGTGAAGAGCAACAACAGCTTTCAGGGCTGGGCCCTTCCCTGTGGGAGAAGGAGCCGGATGTTTGCCTTTTCGGCAAGAGGCTCTGCCGTGGCCGAGCGCCATGAGATGTTGCGTCTCTGGGAAAGCCCAGATGCGCAGTGCCGTTGTGCCTGTAGATAGGGTGCCAAGGCACCGTGAAGAGCAGCAACAGCTTTCAGGGCTGGGCATTTCCCTGTGGGAGAAGGAGCCGGACATTTGCCTTTTCGGCAAGAGGCTCTGCCGCGGCCGAGCGCCATGAGATGTTGCTTCTCTGGGAAAGCCCATATGCCCAGTGCTGTTGTGCCTGTAGATAGCGCACCAAGACACCGTGAAGAGGAACAACAGCTTTCAGGGCTGGGCCCTTCCCTGTGGGAGAAGGAGCCGGACGTTTGCCTTTTCGGCAAGAGGCTCTGCCGCGGCCGAGCGCCATGAGATGTTGCGTCTCTGGGAAAGCACCAAACCCCAGTGCTGTTGTGCCTGTAGATAGGGCACCAAGGCACCGTGAAGAGCAGCAACAGCTTTCAGGGCTGGGCATTTCCCTGTGGCAGAAAAAGCCGGACGTTTGCCTTTTCGGCAAGAGGCTCTGCCGCGGCCGAGCGCCATGAGATGTTGCATCTCTGGGAAAGCCCAAATCCCCAGTGCTGTTGTGCCTGTAGATAGGGCACCAAGGTTAGGTGAAGAGCATCAACATCTTTCAGGGCTGGGCCCTTCCCTGTGGCAGAAGGAGCCGGACGTTTGCCTTTTCGGTTAGTGTCTCTGCCGCGTCCGAGCGCCATGAGATGTTGCGTCTCTGGGAAAGCCCAGATCCCCAGTGCTGTTGTGCCTGTAGATAGGGTGCCAAGGCACCGTGAAGAGCAGCAACAGCTTTCAGGGCTGGGCCCTTCCCTGTGGGAGAAGGAGCCGGACGTTTGCCTTTTCGGTTAGTGTCTCTGCCGCGTCCGAGCGCCATGAGATGTTGCGTCTCTGGGAAAGCCCAGATCCCCAGTGCTGTTGTGCCTGTAGATAGGGTGCCAAGGCACCGTGAAGAGCAGCAACAGCTTTCAGGGCTGGGCCCTTCCCGGGGGCAGAAGGAGCCGGACGTTTGCCTTTTCGGCAAGATGCTCTGCCGCGGCCGAGCGCCATGAGATGTTGCGTCTCTGGGAAAGCCCAGATCCCCAGTGCTGTTGTGCCTGTAGATAGGGCACCAAGGCACCCTGAAGAGCAGCAACAGCTTTCAGGGCTGGACCCTTCCGTGGGGCAGAAGGAGCCGGACGTTTGCCTTTTCGGCCAGAGGCTCTGCCGCGGCCGAGCGCCATGAGATGTTGCGTCTCTGGGAAAGCCCATATCCCCAGTGCTGTTGTGCCTGTAGATAGGGTGCCAAGGCACCGTGAAGAGCAGCAACAGCTTTCAGGGCTGGGCCCTTCCCGGGGGCAGAAGGAGCCGGACATTTGCCTTTTCGGCAAGAGGTTCTGCCGCGGTCGAGCGCCATGAGATGTTGCGTCTCTGGGAAAGCACAGATCCCCAGTGCTGTTGTGCCTGTAGATAGGGTGCCAAGGCACCATGAAGAGCAGCAACAGCTTTCAGGGCTGGGCATTTCCCTGTGGCCGAAGGAGCCGGATGTTTGCCTTTTCGGCAAGAGGCTATGCCGCGGCCGAGCGCCATGAGATGTTGCATCTCTGGGAAAGCCCAGATCCCCAGTGCTGTTGTGCCTGTACATAGGGTGCCAAGGCACCGTGAAGAGCAGCAACAGCTTTCAGGGCTGGGCCCTTCCCTGTGGGAGAAGGAGCCGGACGTTTGCCTTTTCGGTTAGTGTCTCTGCCGCGGCCGAGCGCCATGAGATGTTGCGTCTCTGGGAAAGCCCAGATCCCCAGTGCTGTTGTTCCTGTAGATAGGGTGCCAAGGCACCGTGAAGAGCAGCAACAGCTTTCAGGGCTGGGCCCTTCCGTGTGGGAGAATGATCCGGACGTTTGCCTTTTCGGCAAGAGGCTCTGCCGCGGCCGAGCGCCATGAGATGTTGCGTCTCTGGGAAAGCCCAAATCCCCAGTGCTGTTGTGCCTGTAGATAGGGCACCAATGTTAGGTGAAGAGCAACAACAGCTTTCAGTCTGGGCGTTTCCCTGTGGCAGAAGGAGCCGGACGTTTTGTTACTTTTCGGTATAGAGGCTCTGCCGCGTCCGAGCGCCATGAGATGTTGCGTCTCTGGGAAAGCCCAGATCCCCAGTGCCGTTGTGCCTGTAGTTAGGGTGCCAAGGCACCGTGAAGAGCAGCAACAGCTTTCAGGGCTGGGCCCTTCCCTGGGGCAGAGGGAGCCGGACGTTTGCCTTTTTGGCAAGAGGCCTGCCGCGGCCGAGCGCCATGAGATGTTGCGTCTCTGGGAAAGCCCAAATCCCCAGTGCTGTTGTGCCTGTAGATACGGCACCAAGGTTAGGTGAAGAGCAACAACAGCTTTCAGGGCTGGGCCCTTCCCTGTGGGAGAAGGAGCCGGATGTTTGCCTTTTCGGCAAGAGGCTCTGCCGTGGCCGAGCGCCATGAGATGTTGCGTCTCTGGGAAAGCCCAGATGCGCAGTGCCGTTGTGCCTGTAGATAGGGTGCCAAGGCACAGTGAAGAGCAGCAACAGCTTTCAGGGCTGGGCATTTCCCTGTGGGAGAAGGAGCCGGACATTTGCCTTTTCGGCAAGAGGCTCTGCCGTGGCCGAGCGCCATGAGATGTTGCTTCTCTGGGAAAGCCCATATGCCCAGTGCTGTTGTGCCTGTAGATAGCGCACCAAGACACCGTGAAGAGCAACAACAGCTTTCAGGGCTGGGCCCTTCCCTGTGGGAGAAGGAGCCGGACGTTTGCCTTTTCGGCAAGAGGCTCTGCCGCGGCCGAGCGCCATGAGATGTTGCGTCTCTGGGAAAGCACCAAACCCCAGTGCTGTTGTGCCTGTAGATAGGGCACCAAGGCACCCTGAAGAGCAGCAACAGCTTTCAGGGCTGGGCATTTCCCTGTGGCAGAAAAAGCCGGACGTTTGCCTTTTCGGCAAGAGGCTCTGCCGCGGCCGAGCGCCATGAGATGTTGCATCTCTGGGAAAGCCCAAATCCCCAGTGCTGCTGTGCCTGTAGATAGGGCACCAAGGTTAGGTGAAGAGCATCAACAGCTTTCAGGGCTGGGCCCTTCCCTGTGGGAGAAGGAGCCGGACGTTTGCCTTTTCGGTTAGTGTCTCTGCCGCGTCCGAGCGCCATGAGATGTTGCGTCTCTGGGAAAGCCCAGATCCCCAGTGCTGTTGTGCCTGTAGATAGGGTGCCAAGGCACCGTGAAGAGCAGCAACAGCTTTCAGGGCTGGGCCCTTCCCTGTGGGAGAAGGAGCCGGACGTTTGCCTTTTCGGTTAGTGTCTCTGCCGCGTCCGAGCGCCATGAGATGTTGCGTCTCTGGGAAAGCCCAGATCCCCAGTGCTGTTGTGCCCGTAGATAGGGCGCCAAGGCACCGTGAAGAGCAGCAACAGCTTTCAGGGCTGAACCCTTCCATGGGGCAGAAGGAGCCGGACGTTTGCCTTTTCGGCAAGAGGCTCTGCCGTGGCCGAGCGCCATGAGATGTTGCGTCTCTGGGAAAGCACAGAAGCCCAGTGCTGTTGTGCCTGTAGATAGGGCACCAAGGCACCGTGAAGAGCAGCAACAGCTTTCAGGGCTGGGCCCTTCCCGGGGGCAGAAGGAGCCGGACGTTTGCCTTTTCGGCAAGATGCTCTGCCGCGGCCGAGCGCCATGAGATGTTGCGTCTCTGGGAAAGCCCAGATCCCCAGTGCTGTTGTGCCTGTAGATAGGGCACCAAGGCACCCTGAAGAGCAGCAACAGCTTTCAGGGCTGGACCCTTCCGTGGGGCAGAAGGAGCCGGACGTTTGCCTTTTCGGCAAGAGGCTCTGCCGCGGCCGAGCGCCATGAGATGTTGCGTCTCTGGGAAAGCCCATATCCCCAGTGCTGTTGTGCCTGTAGATAGGGTGCCAAGGCACCGTGAAGAGCAGCAACAGCTTTCAGGGCTGGGCCCTTCCCGGGGGCAGAAGGAGCCGGACATTTGCCTTTTCGGCAAGAGGTTCTGCCGCGGTCGAGCGCCATGAGATGTTGCGTCTCTGGGAAAGCCCAGATGCCCAGTGCTGTTGTGCCTGTAGATAGGGCACCAAGGCACCGTGAAGAGCAGCAACAGCTTTCAGGGCTGGGCCCTTTCTTGTGGGAGAAGGAGGCGGACGTTTGCCTTTTCGGCAAGAGGCTCTGCCGCGGCCGAGCGCCATGAGATGTTGCGTCTCTGGGAAAGCCCAAGTCCCCAGTGCTGTTGTTCCTGTAGATAGGGCACCAAGGCACCGTGAAGAGCAGCAACAGCTTTCAGGGCTGGGCCCTTCCCTGGGGCAGAGGGAGCCGGACGTTTGCCTTTTTGGCAAGAGGCCTGCCGCGGCCGAGCGCCATGAGATGTTGCGTCTCTGGGAAAGCCCAAATCCCCAGTGCTGTTGTGCCTGTAGATACGGCACCAAGGTTAGGTGAAGAGCAACAACAGCTTTCAGGGCTGGGCCCTTCCCTGTGGGAGAAGGAGCCGGATGTTTGCCTTTTCGGCAAGAGGCTCTGCCGTGGCCGAGCGCCATGAGATGTTGCGTCTCTGGGAAAGCCCAGATGCGCAGTGCCGTTGTGCCTGTAGATAGGGTGCCAAGGCACCGTGAAGAGCAGCAACAGCTTTCAGGGCTGGGCATTTCCCTGTGGGAGAAGGAGCCGGACATTTGCCTTTTCGGCAAGAGGCTCTGCCGCGGCCGAGCGCCATGAGATGTTGCTTCTCTGGGAAAGCCCATATGCCCAGTGCTGTTGTGCCTGTAGATAGCGCACCAAGACACCGTGAAGAGCAACAACAGCTTTCAGGGCTGGGCCCTTCCCTGTGGGAGAAGGAGCCGGACGTTTGCCTTTTCGGCAAGAGGCTCTGCCGCGGCCGAGCGCCATGAGATGTTGCGTCTCTGGGAAAGCACCAAACCCCAGTGCTGTTGTGCCTGTAGATAGGGCACCAAGGCACCGTGAAGAGCAGCAACAGCTTTCAGGGCTGGGCATTTCCCTGTGGCAGAAAAAGCCGGACGTTTGCCTTTTCGGCAAGAGGCTCCGCCGCGGCCGAGCGCCATGAGATGTTGCATCTCTGGGAAAGCCCAAATCCCCAGTGCTGTTGTGCCTGTAGATAGGGCACCAAGGTTAGGTGAAGAGCATCAACAGCTTTCAGGGCTGGGCCCTTCCCTGTGGCAGAAGGAGCCGGACGTTTGCCTTTTCGGTTAGTGTCTCTGCCGCGTCCGAGCGCCATGAGATGTTGCGTCTCTGGGAAAGCCCAGATCCCCAGTGCTGTTGTGCCTGTAGATAGGGTGCCAAGGCACCGTGAAGAGCAGCAACAGCTTTCAGGGCTGGGCCCTTCCCTGTGGGAGAAGGAGCCGGACTTTTGCCTTTTCGGTTAGTGTCTCTGCCGCGTCCGAGCGCCATGAGATGTTGCGTCTCTGGGAAAGCCCAGATCCCCAGTGCTGTTGTGCCCGTAGATAGGGCGCCAAGGCACCGTGAAGAGCAGCAACAGCTTTCAGGGCTGAACCCTTCCATGGGGCAGAAGGAGCCGGACGTTTGCCTTTTCGGCAAGAGGCTCTGCCGCGGCCGAGCGCCATGAGATGTTGCGTCTCTGGGAAAGCACAGAAGCCCAGTGCTGTTGTGCCTGTAGATAGGGTGCCAAGGCACCGTGAAGAGCAGCAACAGCTTTCAGGGCTGGGCCCTTCCCGGGGGCAGAAGGAGCCGGACGTTTGCCTTTTCGGCAAGATGCTCTGCCGCGGCCGAGCGCCATGAGATGTTGCGTCTCTGGGAAAGCCCAGATCCCCAGTGCTGTTGTGCCTGTAGATAGGGCACCAAGGCACCCTGAAGAGCAGCAACAGCTTTCAGGGCTGGACCCTTCCGTGGGGCAGAAGGAGCCGGATGTTTGCCTTTTCGGCCAGAGGCTCTGCCGCGGCCGAGCGCCATGAGATGTTGCGTCTCTGGGAAAGCCCATATCCCCAGTGCTGTTGTGCCTGTAGATAGGGTGCCAAGGCACCGTGAAGAGCAGCAACAGCTTTCAGGGCTGGGCCCTTCCCGGGGGCAGAAGGAGCCGGACATTTGCCTTTTCGGCAAGAGGTTCTGCCGCGGTCGAGCGCCATGAGATGTTGCGTCTCTGGGAAAGCACAGATCCCCAGTGCTGTTGTGCCTGTAGATAGGGTGCCAAGGCACCATGAAGAGCAGCAACAGCTTTCAGGGCTGGGCATTTCCCTGTGGCCGAAGGAGCCGGATGTTTGCCTTTTCGGCAAGAGGCTATGCCGCGGCCGAGCGCCATGAGATGTTGCATCTCTGGGAAAGCCCAGATCCCCAGTGCTGTTGTGCCTGTACATAGGGTGCCAAGGCACCGTGAAGAGCAGCAACAGCTTTCAGGGCTGGGCCCTTCCCTGTGGGAGAAGGAGCCGGACGTTTGCCTTTTCGGTTAGTGTCTCTGCCGCGGCCGAGCGCCATGAGATGTTGCGTCTCTGGGAAAGCCCAGATCCCCAGTGCTGTTGTTCCTGTAGATAGGGTGCCAAGGCACCGTGAAGAGCAGCAACAGCTTTCAGGGCTGGGCCCTTCCGTGTGGGAGAATGAGCCGGACGTTTGCCTTTTCGGCAAGAGGCTATGCCGCGGCCGAGCGCCATGAGATGTTGCGTCTCTGGGAAAGCCCAAATCCCCAGTGCTGTTGTGCCTGTAGATAGGGCACCAATGTTAGGTGAAGAGCAACAACAGCTTTCAGTCTGGGCGTTTCCCTGTGGCAGAAGGAGCCGGACGTTTTGTTACTTTTCGGTATAGAGGCTCTGCCGCGTCCGAGCGCCATGAGATGTTGCGTCTCTGGGAAAGCCCAGATCCCCAGTGCCGTTGTGCCTGTAGATAGGGTGCCAAGGCACCGTGAAGAGCAGCAACAGCTTTCAGGGCTGGGCCCTTCCCTGTGGGAGAAGGAGCCGGACGTTTGCCTTTTCGGCAAGAGGCTCTGCCGTGGCCGAGCGCCATGAGATGTTGCGTCTCTGGGAAAGCCCAGATGCCCAGTGCTGTTGTGCCTGTAGATAGGGCACCAAGGCACCGTGAAGAGCAGCAACAGCTTTCAGGGCTGGGCCCTTTCTTGTGGGAGAAGGAGGCGGACGTTTGCCTTTTCGGCAAGAGGCTCTGCCGCGGCCGAGCGCCATGAGATGTTGCGTCTCTGGGAAAGCCCAAGTCCCCAGTGCTGTTGTTCCTGTAGATAGGGCACCAAGGCACCGTGAAGAGCAGCAACAGCTTTCAGGGCTGGGCCCTTCCCTGGGGCAGAGGGAGCCGGACGTTTGCCTTTTTGGCAAGAGGCCTGCCGCGGCCGAGCGCCATGAGATGTTGCGTCTCTGGGAAAGCCCAAATCCCCAGTGCTGTTGTGCCTGTAGATACGGCACCAAGGTTAGGTGAAGAGCAACAACAGCTTTCAGGGCTGGGCCCTTCCCTGTGGGAGAAGGAGCCGGATGTTTGCCTTTTCGGCAAGAGGCTCTGCCGTGGCCGAGCGCCATGAGATGTTGCGTCTCTGGGAAAGCCCAGATGCGCAGTGCCGTTGTGCCTGTAGATAGGGTGCCAAGGCACCGTGAAGAGCAGCAACAGCTTTCAGGGCTGGGCATTTCCCTGTGGGAGAAGGAGCCGGACATTTGCCTTTTCGGCAAGAGGCTCTGCCGCGGCCGAGCGCCATGAGATGTTGCTTCTCTGGGAAAGCCCATATGCCCAGTGCTGTTGTGCCTGTAGATAGCGCACCAAGACACCGTGAAGAGCAACAACAGCTTTCAGGGCTGGGCCCTTCCCTGTGGGAGAAGGAGCCGGACGTTTGCCTTTTCGGCAAGAGGCTCTGCCGCGGCCGAGCGCCATGAGATGTTGCGTCTCTGGGAAAGCACCAAACCCCAGTGCTGTTGTGCCTGTAGATAGGGCACCAAGGCACCGTGAAGAGCAGCAACAGCTTTCAGGGCTGGGCATTTCCCTGTGGCAGAAAAAGCCGGACGTTTGCCTTTTCGGCAAGAGGCTCTGCCGCGGCCGAGCGCCATGAGATGTTGCATCTCTGGGAAAGCCCAAATCCCCAGTGCTGTTGTGCCTGTAGATAGGGCACCAAGGTTAGGTGAAGAGCATCAACAGCTTTCAGGGCTGGGCCCTTCCCTGTGGGAGAAGGAGCCGGACGTTTGCCTTTTCGGTTAGTGTCTCTGCCGCGTCCGAGCGCCATGAGATGTTGCGTCTCTGGGAAAGCCCAGATCCCCAGTGCTGTTGTGCCCGTAGATAGGGCGCCAAGGCACCGTGAAGAGCAGCAACAGCTTTCAGGGCTGAACCCTTCCATGGGGCAGAAGGAGCCGGACGTTTGCCTTTTCGGCAAGAGGCTCTGCCGCGGCCGAGCGCCATGAGATGTTGCGTCTCTGGGAAAGCACAGAAGCCCAGTGCTGTTGTGCCTGTAGATAGGGTGCCAAGGCACCGTGAAGAGCAGCAACAGCTTTCAGGGCTGGGCCCTTCCCTGTGGCAGAAGGAGCCGGACGTTTGCCTTTTCGGCAAGATGATCTGCCGCGGCCGAGCGCCATGAGATGTTGCGTCTCTGGGAAAGCCCAGATCCCCAGTGCTGTTGTGCCTGTAGATAGGGCACCAAGGCACCCTGAAGAGCAGCAACAGCTTTCAGGGGTGGACCCTTCCGTGGGGCAGAAGGAGCCGGACGTTTGCCTTTTCGGCAAGAGGCTCTGCCGCGGCCGAGCGCCATGAGATGTTGCGTCTCTGGGAAAGCCCATATCCCCAGTGCTGTTGTGCCTGTAGATAGGGTGCCAAGGCACCGTGAAGAGCAGCAACAGCTTTCAGGGCTGGGCCCTTCCCGGGGGCAGAAGGAGCCGGACATTTGCCTTTTCGGCAAGAGGTTCTGCCGCGGTCGAGCGCCATGAGATGTTGCGTCTCTGGGAAAGCACAGATCCCCAGTGCTGTTGTGCCTGTAGATAGGGTGCCAAGGCACCATGAAGAGCAGCAACAGCTTTCAGGGCTGGGCATTTCCCTGTGGCCGAAGGAGCCGGATGTTTGCCTTTTCGGCAAGAGGCTATGCCGCGGCCGAGCGCCATGAGATGTTGCATCTCTGGGAAAGCCCAGATCCCCAGTGCTGTTGTGCCTGTACATAGGGTGCCAAGGCACCGTGAAGAGCAGCAACAGCTTTCAGGGCTGGGCCCTTCCCTGTGGGAGAAGGAGCCGGACGTTTGCCTTTTCGGTTAGTGTCTCTGCCGCGGCCGAGCGCCATGAGATGTTGCGTCTCTGGGAAAGCCCAGATCCCCAGTGCTGTTGTTCCTGTAGATAGGGTGCCAAGGCACCGTGAAGAGCAGCAACAGCTTTCAGGGCTGGGCCCTTCCGTGTGGGAGAATGAGCCGGACGTTTGCCTTTTCGGCAAGAGGCTATGCCGCGGCCGAGCGCCATGAGATGTTGCGTCTCTGGGAAAGCCCAAATCCCCAGTGCTGTTGTGCCTGTAGATAGGGCACCAATGTTAGGTGAAGAGCAACAACAGCTTTCAGTCTGGGCGTTTCCCTGTGGCAGAAGGAGCCGGACGTTTTGTTACTTTTCGGTATAGAGGCTCTGCCGCGGCCGAGCGCCATGAGATGTTGCGTCTCTGGGAAAGCCCATATCCCCAGTGCCGTTGTGCCTGTAGTTAGGGTGCCAAGGCACCGTGAAGAGCAGCAACAGCTTTCAGGGCTGGGCCCTTCCCTGTGGGAGAAGGAGCCGGACGTTTGCCTTTTCGGCAAGAGGCTCTGCCGTGGCCGAGCGCCATGAGATGTTGCGTCTCTGGGAAAGCCCAGATGCCCAGTGCTGTTGTGCCTGTAGATAGGGCGCCAAGGCACCGTGAAGAGCAGCAACAGCTTTCAGGGCTGGGCCCTTTCTTGTGGGAGAAGGAGGCGGACGTTTGCCTTTTCGGCAAGATGATCTGCCGCGGCCGAGCGCCATGAGATGTTGCGTCTCTGGGAAAGCCCAGATCCCCAGTGCTGTTGTGCCTGTAGATAGGGCACCAAGGCACCCTGAAGAGCAGCAACAGCTTTCAGGGGTGGACCCTTCCGTGGGGCAGAAGGAGCCGGACGTTTGCCTTTTCGGCAAGAGGCTCTGCCGCGGCCGAGCGCCATGAGATGTTGCGTCTCTGGGAAAGCCCATATCCCCAGTGCTGTTGTGCCTGTAGATAGGGTGCCAAGGCACCGTGAAGAGCAGCAACAGCTTTCAGGGCTGGGCCCTTCCCGGGGGCAGAAGGAGCCGGACATTTGCCTTTTCGGCAAGAGGTTCTGCCGCGGTCGAGCGCCATGAGATGTTGCGTCTCTGGGAAAGCACAGATCCCCAGTGCTGTTGTGCCTGTAGATAGGGTGCCAAGGCACCATGAAGAGCAGCAACAGCTTTCAGGGCTGGGCATTTCCCTGTGGCCGAAGGAGCCGGATGTTTGCCTTTTCGGCAAGAGGCTATGCCGCGGCCGAGCGCCATGAGATGTTGCATCTCTGGGAAAGCCCAGATCCCCAGTGCTGTTGTGCCTGTACATAGGGTGCCAAGGCACCGTGAAGAGCAGCAACAGCTTTCAGGGCTGGGCCCTTCCCTGTGGGAGAAGGAGCCGGACGTTTGCCTTTTCGGTTAGTGTCTCTGCCGCGGCCGAGCGCCATGAGATGTTGCGTCTCTGGGAAAGCCCAGATCCCCAGTGCTGTTGTTCCTGTAGATAGGGTGCCAAGGCACCGTGAAGAGCAGCAACAGCTTTCAGGGCTGGGCCCTTCCGTGTGGGAGAATGAGCCGGACGTTTGCCTTTTCGGCAAGAGGCTATGCCGCGGCCGAGCGCCATGAGATGTTGCGTCTCTGGGAAAGCCCAAATCCCCAGTGCTGTTGTGCCTGTAGATAGGGCACCAATGTTAGGTGAAGAGCAACAACAGCTTTCAGTCTGGGCGTTTCCCTGTGGCAGAAGGAGCCGGACGTTTTGTTACTTTTCGGTATAGAGGCTCTGCCGCGGCCGAGCGCCATGAGATGTTGCGTCTCTGGGAAAGCCCATATCCCCAGTGCCGTTGTGCCTGTAGTTAGGGTGCCAAGGCACCGTGAAGAGCAGCAACAGCTTTCAGGGCTGGGCCCTTCCCTGTGGGAGAAGGAGCCGGACGTTTGCCTTTTCGGCAAGAGGCTCTGCCGTGGCCGAGCGCCATGAGATGTTGCGTCTCTGGGAAAGCCCAGATGCCCAGTGCTGTTGTGCCTGTAGATAGGGCGCCAAGGCACCGTGAAGAGCAGCAACAGCTTTCAGGGCTGGGCCCTTTCTTGTGGGAGAAGGAGGCGGACGTTTGCCTTTTCGGCAAGATGATCTGCCGCGGCCGAGCGCCATGAGATGTTGCGTCTCTGGGAAAGCCCAGATCCCCAGTGCTGTTGTGCCTGTAGATAGGGCACCAAGGCACCCTGAAGAGCAGCAACAGCTTTCAGGGGTGGACCCTTCCGTGGGGCAGAAGGAGCCGGACGTTTGCCTTTTCGGCAAGAGGCTCTGCCGCGGCCGAGCGCCATGAGATGTTGCGTCTCTGGGAAAGCCCATATCCCCAGTGCTGTTGTGCCTGTAGATAGGGTGCCAAGGCACCGTGAAGAGCAGCAACAGCTTTCAGGGCTGGGCCCTTCCCGGGGGCAGAAGGAGCCGGACATTTGCCTTTTCGGCAAGAGGTTCTGCCGCGGTCGAGCGCCATGAGATGTTGCGTCTCTGGGAAAGCACAGATCCCCAGTGCTGTTGTGCCTGTAGATAGGGTGCCAAGGCACCATGAAGAGCAGCAACAGCTTTCAGGGCTGGGCATTTCCCTGTGGCCGAAGGAGCCGGATGTTTGCCTTTTCGGCAAGAGGCTATGCCGCGGCCGAGCGCCATGAGATGTTGCATCTCTGGGAAAGCCCAGATCCCCAGTGCTGTTGTGCCTGTACATAGGGTGCCAAGGCACCGTGAAGAGCAGCAACAGCTTTCAGGGCTGGGCCCTTCCCTGTGGGAGAAGGAGCCGGACGTTTGCCTTTTCGGTTAGTGTCTCTGCCGCGGCCGAGCGCCATGAGATGTTGCGTCTCTGGGAAAGCCCAGATCCCCAGTGCTGTTGTTCCTGTAGATAGGGTGCCAAGGCACCGTGAAGAGCAGCAACAGCTTTCAGGGCTGGGCCCTTCCGTGTGGGAGAATGAGCCGGACGTTTGCCTTTTCGGCAAGAGGCTATGCCGCGGCCGAGCGCCATGAGATGTTGCGTCTCTGGGAAAGCCCAAATCCCCAGTGCTGTTGTGCCTGTAGATAGGGCACCAATGTTAGGTGAAGAGCAACAACAGCTTTCAGTCTGGGCGTTTCCCTGTGGCAGAAGGAGCCGGACGTTTTGTTACTTTTCGGTATAGAGGCTCTGCCGCGGCCGAGCGCCATGAGATGTTGCGTCTCTGGGAAAGCCCATATCCCCAGTGCCGTTGTGCCTGTAGTTAGGGTGCCAAGGCACCGTGAAGAGCAGCAACAGCTTTCAGGGCTGGGCCCTTCCCTGTGGGAGAAGGAGCCGGACGTTTGCCTTTTCGGCAAGAGGCTCTGCCGTGGCCGAGCGCCATGAGATGTTGCGTCTCTGGGAAAGCCCAGATGCCCAGTGCTGTTGTGCCTGTAGATAGGGCGCCAAGGCACCGTGAAGAGCAGCAACAGCTTTCAGGGCTGGGCCCTTTCTTGTGGGAGAAGGAGGCGGACGTTTGCCTTTTCGGCAAGAGGCCCTGCCGCGGCCGAGCGCCATGAGATGTTGCGTCTCTGGGAAAGCCCAAATCCCCAGTGCTGTTGTGCCTGTAGATACGGCACCAAGGTTAGGTGAAGAGCAACAACAGCTTTCAGGGCTGGGCCCTTCCCTGTGGGAGAAGGAGCCGGATGTTTGCCTTTTCGGCAAGAGGCTCTGCCGTGGCCGAGCGCCATGAGATGTTGCGTCTCTGGGAAAGCCCAGATGCGCAGTGCCGTTGTGCCTGTAGATAGGGTGCCAAGGCACCGTGAAGAGCAGCAACAGCTTTCAGGGCTGGGCATTTCCCTGTGGGAGAAGGAGCCGGACGTTTGCCTTTTCGGCAAGAGGCTCTGCCACGGCCGAGCGCCATGAGATGTTGCTTCTCTGGGAAAGCCCATATGCCCAGTGCTGTTGTGCCTGTAGATAGCGCACCAAGACACCGTGAAGAGCAGCAACAGCTTTCAGGGCTGGGCGTTTCCCTGTGGGAGAAGGAGCCGGACGTTTGCCTTTTCGGCAAGAGGCTCTGCCGCGGCCGAGCACCATGAGATGTTGCGTCTCTGGGAAAGCACCAAACCCCAGTGCTGTTGTGCCTGTAGATAGGGCGCCAAGGCACCGTGAAGAGCAGCAACAGCTTTCAGGGCTGGACCCTTCCGTGGGGCAGAAGGAGCCGGACATTTGCCTTTTCGGCAAGAGGCTCTGCCGCGGCCGAGCGCCATGAGATGTTGCGTCTCTGGGAAAGCCCAAATCCCCAGTGCTGTTGTGCCTGTAGATAGGGCACCAAGGTTAGGTGAAGAGCATCAACAGCTTTCAGGGCTGGGCCCTTCCCTGTGGGAGAAGGAGCCGGACATTTGCCTTTTCGGCAAGAGGCTCTGCCGCTGCCGAGCGCCATGAGATGTTGCGTCTCTGAGAAAGCCCAGATCCCCAGTGTTGTTGTGCCTGTAGATAGGGCGCCAAGGCACCGTGAAGAGCAGCAACAGCTTTCAGGGCTGGGCATTTCCCTGTGGCCGAAGGAGCCGGACGTTTGCCTTTTCGGCAAGAGGCTCTGCCGCGGCCTACCGCCATGAGATGTTGCGTCTCTGAGAAAGCCCATATCCCCAGTGCTGTTGTGCCTGTAGATAGGGCGCCAATGCACCGTGAAGAGCAGCAACAGCTTTCAGGGCTGGGCCCTTCCCTGTGGGAGAAGGAGCCGGACGTTTGCCTTTTCGGCAAGAGGCTCTGCCGCGGCCGAGCGCCATGAGATGTTGCGTCTCTGGGAAAGCACAGATCCCCAGTGCTGTTGTGCCTGTACATAGGGTGCCAAGGGACATTGAAGAGCAGCAACAGCTTTCAGGGCTGGGCCCTTCCCTGTGGGAGAAGGAGCCGGACATTTGCCTTTTCGGCAAGAGGCTCTGCCGCTGCCGAGCGCCATGAGATGTTGCGTCTCTGAGAAAGCCCAGATCCCCAGTGTTGTTGTGCCTGTAGATAGGGCGCCAAGGCACCGTGAAGAGCAGCAACAGCTTTCAGGGCTGGGCCCTTCCCTGTGGGAGAAGGAGCCGGACGTTTGCCTTTTCGGCAAGAGGCTCTGCCGCGGCCTACCGCCATGAGATGTTGCGTCTCTGAGAAAGCCCAGATCCCCAGTGCTGTTGTGCCTGTAGATAGGGCACCAAGGCACCGTGAAGAGCAGCAACAGCTTTCAGGGCTGGGCCCTTCCCTGTGGGAGAAGGAGCCGGACGTTTGCCTTTTCGGCAAGAGGCTCTGCCGCGGCCGAGCGCCATGAGATGTTGCGTCTCTGGGAAAGCACAGATCCCCAGTGCTGTTGTGCCTGTAGATAGGGCGCCAAGGGACCGTGAAGAGCAGCAACAGCTTTCAGGGCTGGGCCCTTCCCTGTGGCAGAAGGAGCCAGACGTTTGCCTTTTCGGCAAGAGGATCTGCCGCGGCCGAGCGCCATGAGATGTTGCGTCTCTGGGAAAGCACAGATCCCCACTGCTGTTGTGCCTGTAGATAGGGCGCCAAGGGACCGTGAAGAGCAGCAACAGCTTTCAGGGCTGGGCCCTTCCCTGTGGCAGAAGGAGCCGGACGTTTGCCTTTTCGGCAAGAGGCTCTGCCGCGGACGAGCGCCATGAGATGCTACGTCTCTGGGAAAGCACCGATCCCAAGTGCTGTTGTTCCTGTAGATAGGGCACCAAGGGACCGTGAAGAGCAGCAACAGGTTTCAGGGCTGGGCCCTTCCCTGTGGGAGAAGGAGCCGGACGTTTGCCTTTTCGGCAAGAGGCTCTGCCGCGGCCGAGCGCCATGAGATGCTGCGTCTCTGGGAAAGCCCATATCCCCAGTGCTGTTGTGCCTGTAGATAGGGCGCCAAGGCACCGTGAAGAGCAGCAACAGCTTTCAGGGCTGGGCCCTTCCCTGTGGGAGAAGCAGCCGGATGTTTGCCTTTTCGGCAAGAGGCTCTGCCGCGGTCGAGCGCCATGAGATGTTGCGTCTCTGGGAAAGCACCGATCCCAAGTGCTGTTGTTCCTGTAGATAGGGCGCCAAGGCACCGTGAAGAGCAGCAACAGCTTTCAGGGCTGGGCCCTTCCCTGTGGGAGAAGGAGCCGGACGTTTGCCTTTTCGGCAAGAGGATCTGCCGCGGCCGAGCGCCATGAGATGCTGCGTCTCTGGGAAAGCACAGATCCCCACTGCTGTTGTGCCTGTACATAGGGTGCCAAGGGACAGTGAAGAGCAGCAACAGCTTTCAGGGCTGGGCCCCTCCTTGTGGAAGAAGGAGCCGGACGTTTGCCTTTTCGGCAAGAGGCTCTGCCGCGGTCGAGCGCCATGAGATGTTGCGTCTCTGGGAAAGCACAGATCCCCACTGCTGTTGTGCCTGTAGTTAGGGTGCCAAGGCACCGTGAAGAGCAGCAACAGCTTTCAGGCCTGGGCATTTCCCTGTGGGAGAAGGAGCCGGACGTTTGCCTTTTCGGCAAGAGGCTCTGCCGTGGCCGAGCGCCATGAGATGTTGCGTCTCTGGGAAAGCACCAAACCCCAGTGCTGTTGTGCCTGTAGATAGGGCACCAAGGCACCGTGAATAGCAGCAACAGCTTTCAGGGCTGGGCCCTTTCTTGTGGGAGAAGGAGGCGGACGTTTGCCTTTTCGGCAAGAGGCTCTGCCGCGGCCGAGCGCCATGATATTTTGCGTCTCTGGGAAAGCCCAAGTCCCCAGTGCTGTTGTGCCTGTAGATAGGGCACCAAGGCACCGTGAAGAGCAGCAACAGCTTTCAGGGCTGGGCATTTCCCTGTGGCCGAAGGAGCCGGACGTTTGCCTTTTCGGCAAGAGGCTATGCCGCGGACGAGCGCCATGAGATGTTGCATCTCTGGGAAAGCCCAAATCCCCAGTGCTGTTGTGCCTGTAGATAGGGCACCAAGGTTAGGTGAAGAGCAGCAACAGCTTTCAGGGCTGGGCCCTTCCCTGTGGGAGAAGGAGCCGGACGTTTGCCTTTTCGGTTAGTGTATATGCCGCGTCCGAGCGCCATGAGATGTTGCGTCTCTGGGAAAGCCCAGATCCCCAGTGCTGTTGTGCCTGTAGATAGGGCGCCAAGGCACCCTGAAGAGCAGCAACAGCTTTCATGGCTGGACCCTTCCGTGGGGCAGAAGGAGCCGGACGTTTGCCTTTTCGGCAAGAGGCTCTGCCGCGGCCGAGCGCCATGAGATGTTGCGTCTCTGGGACAGCCCAGATCCCCAGTGCTGTTGTGCCTGTAGATAGGGTGCCAAGGCACCGTGAAGAGCAGCAACAGCTTTCAGGGCTGGGCCCTTCCCTGTGGGAGAAGGAGCCGGACGTTTGCCTTTTCGGTTAGTGTCTCTGCCGCGGCCGAGCGCCATGAGATGTTGCGTCTCTGGGAAAGCCCAGATCCCCAGTGCTGTTGTGCCTGTAGATAGGGCACCAAGGCACCGTGAAGAGCAGCAACAGCTTTCAGGGCTGGGACCTTCCCTGGGGCAGAGGGAGCCGGACGTTTGCCTTTTTGGCAAGAGGCCCTGCCGCGGCCGAGCGCCATGAGATGTTGCGTCTCTGGGAAAGCCCAAATCCCCAGTGCTGTTGTGCCTGTAGATACGGCACCAAGGTTAGGTGAAGAGCAACAACAGCTTTCAGGGCTGGGCCCTTCCCTGTGGGAGAAGGAGCCGGATGTTTGCCTTTTCGGCAAGAGGCTCTGCCGTGGCCGAGCGCCATGAGATGTTGCGTCTCTGGGAAAGCCCAGATGCGCAGTGCCGTTGTGCCTGTAGATAGGGTGCCAAGGCACCGTGAAGAGCAGCAACAGCTTTCAGGGCTGGGCATTTCCCTGTGGGAGAAGGAGCCGGACGTTTGCCTTTTCGGCAAGAGGCTCTGCCGCGGCCGAGCGCCATGAGATGTTGCTTCTCTGGGAAAGCCCATATGCCCAGTGCTGTTGTGCCTGTAGATAGCGCACCAAGACACCGTGAAGAGCAACAACAGCTTTCAGGGCTGGGCCCTTCCCTGTGGGAGAAGGAGCCGGACGTTTGCCTTTTCGGCAAGAGGCTCTGCCGCGGCCGAGCGCCATGAGATGTTGCGTCTCTGGGAAAGCCCAGATCCCCAGTGCTGTTGTGCCTGTAGATAGGGCGCCAAGGCACCGTGAAGAGCAGCAACAGCTTTCAGGGCTGGACCCTTCCGTGGGGCAGAATGAGCCGGACGTTTGCCTTTTCGGCAAGAGGCTCTGCCGCGGCCGAGCGCCATGAGATGTTGCGTCTCTGGGAAAGCCCAGAAGCCCAGTGCTGTTGTGCCTGTAGGTAGGGCGCCAAGGCACCGTGAAGAGCAGCAACAGCTTTCAGGGCTGGGCCCTTCCCGGGAGCAGAAGGAGCCGGACATTTGCCTTTTCGGCAAGAGGCTCTGCCGCGGCCGAGCGCCATGAGATGTTGCGTCTCTGGGAAAGCCCAAATCCCCAGTGCTGTTGTGCCTGTAGATAGGGCACCAAGGTTAGGTGAAGAGCATCAACAGCTTTCAGGGCTGGGCCCTTCCCTGTGGGAGAAGGAGCCGGACATTTGCCTTTTCGGCAAGAGGCTCTGCCGCTGCCGAGCGCCATGAGATGTTGCGTCTCTGAGAAAGCCCAGATCCCCAGTGTTGTTGTGCCTGTAGATAGGGCGCCAAGGCACCGTGAAGAGCAGCAACAGCTTTCAGGGCTGGGCATTTCCCTGTGGCCGAAGGAGCCGGACGTTTGCCTTTTCGGCAAGAGGCTCTGCCGCGGCCTACCGCCATGAGATGTTGCGTCTCTGAGAAAGCCCAGATCCCCAGTGCTGTTGTGCCTGTAGATAGGGCGCCAAGGCACCGTGAAGAGCAGCAACAGCTTTCAGGGCTGGGCCCTTCCCTGTTGGAGAAGGAGCCGGACGTTTGCCTTTTCGGCAAGAGGCTCTGCCGCGGCCGAGCGCCATGAGATGTTGCATCTCTGGGAAAGCCCAAATCCCCAGTGCTGTTGTGCCTGTAGATAGGGCACCAAGGTTAGGTGAAGAGCAACAACAGATTTCAGTCTGGGCGTTTCCCTGTGGCAGAAGGAGCCGGACGTTTTGTTACTTTTCGGTATAGAGGCTATGCCACGGCCGAGCGCCATGAGATGTTGCTTCTCTGGGAAAGCCCAGATCCCCAGTGCTGTTGTGCCTGTAGATAGGGTGCCAAGGCACCGTGAAGAGCAGCAACAGCTTTCAGGGCTGGGCCCTTCCCTGTGGGAGAAGGAGCCGGACGTTTGCCTTTTCGGCAAGAGGCTCTGCCGTGGCCGAGCGCCATGAGATGTTGCGTCTCTGGGAAAGCCCAAATTCCCAGTGCTGTTGTGCCTGTAGATAGGGCACCAAGGTTAGGTGAAGAGCAGCAACAGCTTTCAGGGCTGGGCCCTTCCCTGTGTGAGAAGGAGCCGGATGTTTGCCTTTTCGGCAAGAGGCTCTGCCGCGGCCGAGCACCATGAGATGTTGCTTCTCTGGGAAAGCCCAGATCCCCAGTGCTGTTGTGCCTGTAGATAGGGTGCCAAGGCACCGTGAAGAGCAGCAACAGCTTTCAGGGCTGGGCCCTTCCCTGTGGGAGAAGGAGCCGGACGTTTGCCTTTTCGGCAAGAGGCTCTGCCGCGGTCGAGCAGCATGAGATGTTTAGTCTCTGGGAAAGCCCAGATCTCCAGTGCTGTTGTGCCTGTAGATAGGGCACCAAGGTTAGGTGAAGAGCAACAACATCTTTCAGGGCTGGGCGTTTCCCTGTAGCAGAAGGAGCCGGACGTTTGCCTTTTCGGCAAGAGGCTCTGCCACGGCCGAGCGCCATGAGATGTTGCGTCTCTGGGAAAGCCCAGATCCCCACTGCTGTTGTGCCTGTAGATAGGGTGCCAAGGCACCGTGAAGAGCAGCAACAGCTTTCAGGGCTGGGCATTTCCCTGTGGGAGAAGGAGCCGGACGTTTGCCTTTTCGGCAAGAGGCCCTGCCGCGGCCGAGCGCCATGAGATGTTGAGTCTCTGGGAAAGCCCATATCCCCAGTGCTGTTGTGCCTGTAGATAGCGCACCAAGACACCGTGAAGAGCAACAACAGCTTTCAGGGCTGGGCCCTTCCCTGTGGGAGAAGGAGCCGGAAGTTTGCCTTTTCGGCAAGAGGCTCTGCCGCGGCAGAGCTCCATGAGATGTTGCGTCTCTGGGAAAGCACCAAACCCCAGTGCTGTTGTGCCTGTAGATAGGGTGCCAAGGCACCGTGAAGAGCAGCAACAGCTTTCAGGGCTGGGCCCTTCCCTGTGGGAGAAGGAGCCGGACGTTTGCCTTTTCAGCAAGAGGCTCTGCCGCGGCCGAGCGCCATGAGATGTTGCGTCTCTGGGAAAGCCCAAATCCCCAGTGCTGTTGTGCCTGTAGATAGGGCACCAAGGTTAGGTGAAGAGCAGCAACAGCTTTCAGGGCTGGGCCCTTCCCTGTGGGAGAAGGAGCCGGACGTTTGCCTTTTCAGCAAGAGGCTCTGCCGCGGCCGAGCGCCATGAGATGTTGCGTCTCTGGGAAAGCCCAGATCCCCAGTGCTGTTGTGCCTGTAGATAGGGTGCCAAGCCACCGTGAAGAGCAGCAACAGCTTTCAGGCCTGGGCGTTTCCCTGTGGGAGAAGGAGCCGGATGTTTGCCTTTTCGGCAAGAGGCCCTGAAGCGGCCGAGCGCCATGAGATGTTGCGTCTCTGGGAAAGCCCAGAACCCCAGTGCTGTTGTGCCTGTAGATAGGGTGCCAAGGCACCGTGAAGAGCAGCAACAGCTTTCAGGGCTGGGCCCTTCCCTGTGGGAGAAGGAGCCGGACATTTGCCTTTTCGGCAAGAGGCTCTGCCGTGGCCGAGCGCCATGAGATGTTGCGTCTCTGGGAAAGCACCAAACCCCAGTGCTGTTGTGCCTGTAGATAGGGCGCCAGGGCACCGTGAAGAGCAACAACAGCTTTCAGGTCTGGGCCCTTTTTTGTGGGAGAAGGAGGCGGACGTTTGCCTTTTCGGCAAGAGGCTCTGCCGCGGCCGAGCGCCATGATATTTTGCGTCTCTGGGAAAGCCCAGATCCCCAGTGCTGTTGTTCCTGTAGATAGGGCACCAAGGCACCGTGAAGAGCAGCAACAGCTTTCAGGGCTGGGCCCTTCCCTGGGGCAGAGGGAGCCGGACGTTTGCCTTTTTGGCAAGAGGCCCTGCCGCGGCCGAGCGCCATGAGATGTTGAGTCTCTGGGAAAGCCCAGATCCCCAGTGCTGTTGTGCCTGTAGATAGGGCACCAAGGTTAGGTGAAGAGCAACAACATCTTGCAGGGCTGGGCATTTCCCTGTAGCAGAAGGAGCCGGACGTTTGCCTTTTCGGCAAGAGGTTCTGCCACGGCCGAGCGCCATGAGATGTTGCGTCTCTGGGAAAGCCCAAATCCCCAGTGCTGTTGTGCCTGTAGATAGGGCACCAAGGTTAGGTGAAGAGCAGCAACAGCTTTCAGGGCTGGGCCCTTCCCTGTGGGAGAAGGAGCCGGATGTTTGCCTTTTCGGCAAGAGGCTCTGCCGTGGCCGATCGCCATGATTTGTTGCATCTCTGACAAGACACAGATGCCCAGTGCTGTTGTGCCTGTAGATAGGGTGCCAAGGCACCGTGAAGCGCAGCAACAGCTTTCAGGGCTGGACCCTTCCGTGGGGCAGAAGGAGCCGGACGTTTGCCTTTTCGGCAAGAGGCTCTGAAGCGGCCGAGCGCCATGAGGTGTTGCGTCTCTGGGAAAGCCCAGAACCCCAGTGCTGTTGTGCCTGTAGATAGGGTGCCAAGGCACCGTGAAGAGCAGCACCAGCTTTCAGGGCTGGGCCCTTCCCTGTGGGAGAAGGAGCCGGACGTTTGTCTTTTCGGCAAGAGGTTCTGCCGCGGTCGAGCGCCATGAGATGTTGCGTCTCTGGGAAAGCACAGATCCCCAGTGCTGTTGTGCCTGTAGATAGGGTGCCAAGGCACCGTGAAGAGCAGCAACAGCTTTCAGGGCTGGGCCCTTCCTTGTGGGAGAAGGAGCCGGACGTTTGCCTTTTCGGGAAGAGGCTCTGCCGCGGCCGAGCGCCATGAGATGTTGCGTCTCTGGGAAAGCCCAGATCCCCACTGCTGTTGTGCCTGTAGATAGGGTGCCAAGGCACCGTGAAGAGCAGCAACAGCTTTCAGGGCTGGGCCCTTCCCTGTGGGAGAAGGAGCCGGACGTTTGCCTTTTCGGCAAGAGGCTATGCCGCGGACGAGCGCCATGAGATGTTGCATCTCTGGGAAAGCCCAGATCCCCAGTGCTGTTGTGCCTGTAGATAGGGTGCCAATGCACCGTGAAGAGCAGCAACAGCTTTCAGGGCTGGGCCCTTCCCTGTGGGAGAAGGAGCCGGATGTTTGCCTTTTCGGTTAGTGTCTCTGCCGCGTCCGAGCGCCATGAGATGTTGCGTCTCTGGGAAAGCCCAGATCCCCAGTGCTGTTGTGCCTGTAGATAGGGTGCCAAGGCACCGTGAAGAGCAGCAACAGCTTTCAGGGCTGGGCCCTTCCCTGTGGGAGAAGGAGCCGGACGTTTGCCTTTTCGGTTAGTGTATCTGCCGCGTCCGAGCGCCATGAGATGTTGCGTCTCTGGGAAAGCCCAGATCCCCAGTGCTGTTGTGCCCGTAGATAGGGCGCCAAGGCACCGTGAAGAGCAGCAACAGCTTTCAGGGCTGAACCCTTCCATGGGGCAGAAGGAGCCGGACGTTTGCCTTTCGGCAAGAGGCTCTGCCTTGGCCGAGCGCCATGAGGTGTTGCGTCTCTGGGAAAGCACAGAAGCCCAGTGCTGTTGTGCCTGTAGATAGGGTGCCAAGGCACCGTGAAGAGCAGCAACAGCTTTCAGGGCTGGGCCATTCCCTGTAGCAGAAGGAGCCGGACGTTTGCCTTTTCGGCAAGATGCTCTGCCGCGGCCGAGCGCCATGAGATGTTGCGTCTCTGGGAAAGCCCAGATCCCCAGTGCTGTTGTGCCTGTAGATAGGGCACCAAGGTTAGGTGAAGAGCATCAACAGCTTTCAGGGCTGGGCATTTCCCTGTGGCAGAAAAAGCCGGACGTTTGCCTTTTCGGCAAGAGGCTCTGCCGCGGCCGAGCGCCATGAGATGTTGCGTCTCTGGGAAAGCCCAGATCCCCAGTGCTCTTGTGCCTGTAGATAGGGCGCCAAGGCACCGTGAAGAGCAGCAACAGCTTTCAGGGCTGGGCATTTCCCTGTGGCAGAATGAGCCGGACATTTGCCTTTTCGGCAAGAGGCTATGCCGAGGACGAGCGCCATGAGATGTTGCATCTCTGGGAAAGCCCAGATCCCCAGTGCTGTTGTGCCTGTAGATAGGGTGCCAAGGCACCGTGAAGAGCAGCAACAGCTTTCAGGGCTGGGCCCTTCCCTGTGGGAGAAGGAGCCGGACGTTTGCCTTTTCGGTTAGTGTCTCTGCCGCGTCCGAGCGCCATGAGATGTTGCGTCTCTGGGAAAGCCCAGATCCCCAGTGCTGTTGTGCCTGTAGATAGGGTGCCAAGGCACCGTGAAGAGCAGCAACAGCTTTCAGGGCTGGGCCCTTCCCTGTGGGAGAAGGAGCCGGACGTTTGCCTTTTCAGCAAGAGGCTCTGCCGTGGCCGATCGCCATGATTTGTTGCATCTCTGACAAGACACAGATGCCCAGTGCTGTTGTGCCTGTAGATAGGGTGCCAAGGCACCGTGAAGAGCAGCAACAGCTTTCAGGGCTGGACCCTTCTGTGGGGCAGAAGGAGCCGGACGTTTGCCTTTTCGGCAAGAGGCTCTGAAGCGGCCGAGCGCCATGAGATGTTGCGTCTCTGGGAAAGCCCAGAACCCCAGTGCTGTTGTGCCTGTAGATAGGGTGCCAAGGCACCGTGAAGAGCAGCAACAGCTTTCAGGGCTGGGCCCTTCCCTGTGGGAGAAGGAGCCGGACGTTTGCCTTTTCGGTTAGTGACAATGCCGCGGCCGAGCGCCATGAGATGTTGCGTCTCTGGGAAAGCCCAGATCCCCAGTGCTGTTGTGCCTGTAGATAGGGCACCAAGGTTAGGTGAAGAGCACCAACAGCTTTCAGGGCTGGGCATTTCCCTGTGGCAGAAAAAGCCGGACGTTTGCCTTTTCGGCAAGAGGCTCTGCCGCGGCCTACCGCCATGAGATGTTGCGTCTCTGGGAAAGCCCAGATCCCCAGTGCTCTTGTGCCTGTACATAGGGCGCCAAGGCACCCTGAAGAGCAGCAACAGCTTTCAGGGCTGGGCATTTCCCTGTGGCCGAAGGAGCCGGACGTTTGCCTTTTCGGCAAGAGGCTATGCCGCGGACGAGCGCCATGAGATGTTGCATCTCTGGGAAAGCCCAGATGCCCAGTGCTGTTGTGCCTGTAGATAGGGCGCCAAGGCACCGTGAAGAGCAGCAACAGCTTTCAGGGCTGGGCATTTCCCTGTGGCAGAAGGAGCCGGACGTTTGCCTTTTCGGTTAATGTCTCTGCCGCGTCCGAGCGCCATGAGATGTTGCGTCTCTGGGAAAGCCCAAATCCCCAGTGCTGTTGTGCCTGTAGATAGGGTGCCAAGGCACCGTGAAGAGCAGCAACAGCTTTCAGGGCTGGGCCCTTCCCTGTGGGAGAAGGAGCCGGACGTTTGCCTTTTCGGTTAGTGTATCTGCCGCGTCCGAGCGCCATGAGATGTTGCGTCTCTGGGAAAGCACAGATCCCCAGTGCTGTTGTGCCTGTAGATAGGGTGCAAGGGACAGTGAAGAGCAGCAACAGCTTTCAGGGCTGGGCCCTTCCCTGTGGGAGAAGGAGCCGGACGTTTGCCTTTTCGGCAAGAGGCTATGCCGCGGCCGAGCGCCATGAGATGTTGCATCTCTGGGAAAGCCCAGATCCCCAGTGCTGTTGTGCCTGTAGATAGGGTGCCAAGGCACCGTGAAGAGCAGCAACAGCTTTCAGGGCTGGGCCCTTCCCTGTGGGAGAAGGAGCCGGACATTTGCCTTTTCGGTTAGTGTCTCTGCCGCGGCCGAGCGCCATGAGATGTTGCGTCTCTGGGAAAGCCCAGATCCCCTGTGCTGTTGTGCCTGTAGATAGGGCACCAAGGTTAGGTGAAGAGCATCAACAGCTTTCAGGCCTGGGCCCTTCCCTGTGGGAGAAGGAGCCGGACGTTTGCCTTTTCGGCAAGAGGCTCTGCCGCTGCCGAGCGCCATGAGATGTTGCGTCTCTGGGAAAGCCCAGATCCCCAGTGCTGTTGTGCCTGTAGATAGGGCGCCAAGGCACCGTGAAGAGCAGCAACAGCTTTCAGGGCTGGACATTTCCCTGTGGCAGAAGGAGCCGGACGTTTCCATTTTCGGCAAGAGGCTATGCCGCGGACGAGCGCCATGAGATGTTGCATCTCTGGGAAAGCCCAAATCCCCAGTGCTGTTGTGCCTGTAGATAGGGCACCAAGGTTAGGTGAAGAGCAGCAACAGCTTTCAGGGCTGGGCCCTTCCCTGTGGGAGAAGGAGCCGGACGTTTGCCTTTTCGGTTAGTGTCTCTGCCGCGTCCGAGCGCCATGAGATGTTGCGTCTCTGGGAAAGCCCATATCCCCAGTGCTGTTGTGCCTGTAGATAGGGCGCCAAGGCACCCTGAAGAGCAGCAACAGCTTTCAGGGCTGGACCCTTCCGTGGGGCAGAAGGAGCCGGACGTTTGCCTTTTCGGCAAGAGGCTCTGCCGCGGACGAGGGCCATGAGATGTTGCATCTCTGGGAAAGCCCAGATCCCCAGTGCTGTTGTGCCTGTACATAGGGTGCCAAGGCACCGTGAAGAGCAGCAACAGCTTTCAGGGCTGGGCCCTTCCCTGTGGGAGAAGGAGCCGGACGTTTGCCTTTTCGGTTAGTGTCTCTGCCGCGGCCGAGCGCCATGTGATGTTGCGTCTCTGGGAAAGCCCAGATCCCCAGTGCTGTTGTGCCTGTAGATAGGGCACCAAGGTTAGGTGAAGAGCATCAACAGCTTTCAGGGCTGGGCATTTCCCTGTGGCAGAAAAAGCCGGACGTTTGCCTTTTCGGCAAGAGGCTCTGCTGCGGCCGAGCGCCATGAGATGTTGCGTCTCTGGGAAAGCCCAGATCCCCAGTGCTGTTGTGCCTGTAGATAGGGTGCCAAGGCACCGTGAAGAGCAGCAACAGCTTTCAGGGCTGGGCCCTTCCCTGAGGGAGAAGGAGCCGGACGTTTGCCTTTTCGGTTAGTGTATATGCCGCGTCCGAGCGCCATGAGATGTTGCGTCTCTGGGAAAGCCCAGATCCCCAGTGCTGTTGTGCCTGTAGATAGGGCGCCAAGGCACCGTGAAGAGCAGCAACAGCTTTCAGGCCTGGGCGTTTCCCTGTGGGAGAAGGAGCCGGACGTTTGCCTTTTCGGCAAGAGGCTATGCCGCGGACGAGCGCCATGAGATGTTGCATCTCTGGGAAAGCCCAGATGCCCAGTGCTGTTGTGCCTGTAGATAGGGTGCCAAGGCACCGTGAAGAGCAGCAACAGATTTCAGGGCTGGGCATTTCCCTGTGGCAGAAGGAGCCAGACGTTTGCCTTTTCGGTTAGTGTCTCTGCCGCGTCCGAGCGCCATGAGATGTTGCGTCTCTGGGAAAGCCCAGATCCCCAGTGCTGTTGTGCCTGTAGATAATGTGCCAAGGCACCGTGAAGAGCAGCAACAGCTTTCAGGGCTGGGCCCTTCCCTGTGGGAGAAGGAGCCGGACGTTTGCCTTTTCGGTTAGTGTATCTGCCGCGTCCGAGCGCCATGAGATGTTGCGTCTCTGGGAAAGCACAGATCCCCAGTGCTGTTGTGCCTGTAGATAGGGTGCCAAGGGACAGTGAAGAGCAGCAACAGCTTTCAGGGCTGGGCCCTTCCCTGTGGGAGAAGGAGCCGGACGTTTGCCTTTTCGGCAAGAGGCTATGCCGCGGACGAGCGCCATGAGATGTTGCATCTCTGGGAAAGCCCAGATCCCCAGTGCTGTTGTGCCTGTAGATAGGGTGCCAAGGCACCGTGAAGAGCAGCAACAGCTTTCAGGGCTGGGCCCTTCCCTGTGGGAGAAGGAGCCGGACGTTTGCCTTTTCGGTTAGTGTCTCTGCCGCGGCCGAGCGCCATGAGATGTTGCGTCTCTGGGAAAGCCCAGATCCCCAGTGCTGTTGTGCCTGTAGATAGGGCACCAAGGTTAGGTGAAGAGCATCAACAGCTTTCAGGCCTGGGCCCTTCCCTGTGGGAGAAGGAGCCGGACGTTTGCCTTTTCGGCAAGAGGCTCTGCCGCTGCCGAGCGCCATGAGATGTTGCGTCTCTGAGTAAGCCCAGATGCCCAGTGCTGTTGTGCCTGTAGATAGGGCGCCAAGGCACCGTGAAGAGCAGCAACAGCTTTCAGGGCTGGGCATTTCCCTGTGGCCGAAGGAGCCGGACGTTTGCCTTTTCGGCAAGAGGCTATGCCGCGGACGAGCGCCATGAGATGTTGCATCTCTGGGAAAACCCAAATCCCCAGTGCTGTTGTGCCTGTAGATAGGGCACCAAGGTTAGGTGAAGAGCAGCAACAGCTTTCAGGGCTGGGCCCTTCCCTGTGGGAGAAGGAGCCGGACGTTTGCCTTTTCGGTTAGTGTCTCTGCCGCGTCCGAGCGCCATGAGATGTTGCGTCTCTGGGAAAGCCCAGATCCCCAGTGCTGTTGTGCCTGTAGATAGGGCGCCAAGGCACCCTGAAGAGCAGCAACAGCTTTCAGGGCTGGACCCTTCCGTGGGGCAGAAGGAGCCGGACATTTGCCTTTTCAGCAAGAGGCTCTGCCGCGGCCGAGCGCCATGAGATGTTGCGTCTCTGGGAAAGCCCAGATCCCCAGTGCTGTTGTGCCTGTAGATAGGGCACCAAGGCACCGTGAAGAGCAGCAGCAGCTTTCAGGGCTGGGCATTTCCCTGTGGCAGAAAAAGCCGGACGTTTGCCTTTTCGGCAAGAGGCTCTGCTGCGGCCGAGCGCCATGAGATGTTGCGTCTCTGGGAAAGCCCAGATCCCCAGTGCTGTTGTGCCTGTAGATAGGGTGCCAAGGCACCGTGAAGAGCAGCAACAGCTTTCAGGGCTGGGCCCTTCCCTGTGGGAGAAGGAGCCGGACGTTTGCCTTTTCGGTTAGTGTATATGCCGCGTCCGAGCGCCATGAGATGTTGCGTCTCTGGGAAAGCCCAGATCCCCACTGCTGTTGTGCCTGTAGATAGGGCACCAAGGTTAGGTGAAGAGCAGCAACAGCTTTCAGGCCTGGGCCCTTCCCTGTGGGAGAAGGAGCCGGACGTTTGCCTTTTCGGTTAGTGTATCTGCCGCGTCCGAGCGCCATGAGATGTTGCGTCTCTGGGAAAGCACAGATCCCCAGTGCTGTTGTGCCTGTAGATAGGGTGCCAAGGGACAGTGAAGAGCAGCAACAGCTTTCAGGGCTGGGCCCTTCCCTGGGGGAGAAGGAGCCGGACGTTTGCCTTTTCGGCAAGAGGCTATGCCGCGGACGAGCGCCATGAGATATTGCATCTCTGGGAAAGCCCAGATCCCCAGTGCTGTTGTGCCTGTAGATAGGGTGCCAAGGCACCGTGAAGAGCAGCAACAGCTTTCAGGGCTGGGCCCTTCCCTGTGGGAGAAGGAGCCGGACGTTTGCCTTTTCGGTTAGTGTCTCTGCCGCGGCCGAGCGCCATGAGATGTTGCGTCTCTGGGAAAGCCCATATCCCCAGTGCTGTTGTGCCTGTAGATAGGGCACCAAGGTTAGGTGAAGAGCATCAACAGCTTTCAGGCCTGGGCCCTTCCCTGTGGGAGAAGGAGCCGGACGTTTGCCTTTTCGGCAAGAGGCTCTGCCGCTGCCGAGCGCCATGAGATGTTGCGTCTCTGAGTAAGCCCAGATGCCCAGTGCTGTTGTGCCTGTAGATAGGGCACCAAGGCACCGTGAAGAGCAGCAACAGCTTTCAGGGCTGGACCCTTCCGTGGGGCAGAAGGAGCCGGACATTTGCCTTTTCGGCAAGAGGCTCTGCCGCGGCCGAGCGCCATGAGATGTTGCGTCTCTGGGAAAGCCCAGAAGCCCAGTGCTGTTGTGCCTGTAGATAGGGTGCCAAGGCACCGTGAAGAGCAGCAACAGCTTTCAGGGCTGGGCCCTTCCCGGGGGCAGAAGGAGCCGGACATTTGCCTTTTCGGCAAGAGGTTCTGCCGCGGTCGAGCGCCATGAGATGTTGCGTCTCTGGGAAAGCACAGATCCCCAGTGCTGTTGTGCCTGTAGATAGGGCACCAAGGTTAGGTGAAGAGCAGCAACAGCTTTCAGGGCTGGGCCCTTCCCTGTGGGAGAAGGAGCCGGACGTTTGCCTTTTCGGTTAGTGTCTCTGCCGCGTCCGAGCGCCATGAGATGTTGCGTCTCTGGGAAAGCCCAGATCCCCAGTGCTGTTGTGCCTGTAGATAGGGCGCCAAGGCACCCTGAAGAGCAGCAACAGCTTTCAGGGCTGGACCCTTCCGTGGGGCAGAAGGAGCCGGACATTTGCCTTTTCGGCAAGAGGCTCTGCCGCGGCCGAGCGCCATGAGATGTTGCGTCTCTGGGAAAGCCCAGATGCGCAGTGCCGTTGTGCCTGTAGATAGGGTGCCAAGGCACCGTGAAGAGCAGCAACAGCTTTCAGGGCTGGGCATTTCCCTGTGGGAGAAGGAGCCGGACGTTTGCCTTTTCGGCAAGAGGCTCTGCCGCGGCCGAGCGCCATGAGATGTTGCTTCTCTGGGAAAGCCCATATGCCCAGTGCTGTTGTGCTTGTAGATAGCGCACCAAGACACCGTGAAGAGCAGCAACAGCTTTCAGGGCTGGGCGTTTCCCTGTGGGAGAAGGAGCCGGACGTTTGCCTTTTCGGCAAGAGGCTCTGCCGCGGCCGAGCGCCATGAGATGTTGCGTCTCTGGGAAAGCACCAAACCCCAGTGCTGTTGTGCCTGTAGATAGGGCGCCAAGGCACCGTGAAGAGCAGCAACAGCTTTCAGGGCTGGACCCTTCCGTGGGGCAGAAGGAGCCGGACATTTGCCTTTTCGGCAAGAGGCTCTGCTGCGGCCGAGCGCCATGAGATGTTGCGTCTCTGGGAAAGCCCAAATCCCCAGTGCTGTTGTGCCTGTAGATAGGGCACCAAGGTTAGGTGAAGAGCATCAACAGCTTTCAGGGCTGGGCCCTTCCCTGTGGGAGAAGGAGCCGGACATTTGCCTTTTCGGCAAGAGGCTCTGCCGCTGCCGAGCGCCATGAGATGTTGCGTCTCTGAGAAAGCCCAGATCCCCAGTGTTGTTGTGCCTGTAGATAGGGCGCCAAGGCACCGTGAAGAGCAGCAACAGCTTTCAGGGCTGGGCATTTCCCTGTGGCCGAAGGAGCCGGACGTTTGCCTTTTCGGCAAGAGGCTCTGCCGCGGCCTACCGCCATGAGATGTTGCGTCTCTGAGAAAGCCCAGATCCCCAGTGCTGTTGTGCCTGTAGATAGGGCGCCAAGGCACCGTGAAGAGCAGCAACAGCTTTCAGGGCTGGGCCCTTCCCTGTGGGAGAAGGAGCCGGACGTTTGCCTTTTCGGCAAGAGGCTCTGCCGCGGCCGAGCGCCATGAGATGTTGCGTCTCTGGGAAAGCACAGATCCCCAGTGCTGTTGTGCCTGTACATAGGGTGCCAAGGGACATTGAAGAGCAGCAACAGCTTTCAGGGCTGGGCCCTTCCCTGTGGGAGAAGGAGCCGGACATTTGCCTTTTCGGCAAGAGGCTCTGCCGCTGCCGAGCGCCATGAGATGTTGCGTCTCTGAGAAAGCCCAGATCCCCAGTATTGTTGTGCCTGTAGATAGGGCGCCAAGGCACCGTGAAGAGCAGCAACAGCTTTCAGGGCTGGGCATTTCCCTGTGGCCGAAGGAGCCGGACGTTTGCCTTTTCGGCAAGAGGCTCTGCCGCGGCCTACCGCCATGAGATGTTGCGTCTCTGAGAAAGCCCAGATCCCCAGTGCTGTTGTGCCTGTAGATAGGGCGCCAAGGGACCGTGAAGAGCAGCAACAGCTTTCAGGGCTGGGCCCTTCCCTGTGGCAGAAGGAGCCGGACGTTTGCCTTTTCGGCAAGAGGATCTGCCGCGGCCGAGCGCCATGAGATGTTGCGTCTCTGGGAAAGCACCGATCCCAAGTGCTGTTGTGCCTGTAGATAGGGCGCCAAGGGACCGTGAAGAGCAGCAACAGCTTTCAGGGCTGGGCCCTTCCCTGTGGCAGAAGGAGCCGGACGTTTGCCTTTTCGGCAAGAGGCTCTGCCGCGGACGAGCGCCATGAGATGCTGCGTCTCTGGGAAAGCACCGATCCCAAGTGCTGTTGTTCCTGTAGATAGGGCACCAAGGGACCGTGAAGAGCAGCAACAGGTTTCAGGGCTGGGCCCTTCCCTGTGGCAGAAGGAGCCGGACGTTTGCCTTTTCGGCAAGAGGCTCTGCCGCGGCCGAGCGCCATGAGATGCTGCGTATCTGGGAAAGCCCATATCCCCAGTGCTGTTGTGCCTGTAGATAGGGCGCCAAGGCACCGTGAAGAGCAGCAACAGCTTTCAGGGCTGGGCCCTTCCCTGTGGGAGAAGCAGCCGGATGTTTGCCTTTTCGGCAAGAGGCTCTGCCGCGGTCGAGCGCCATGAGATGTTGCGTCTCTGGGAAAGCACCGATCCCAAGTGCTGTTGTTCCTGTAGATAGGGCGCCAAGGCACCGTGAAGAGCAGCAACAGCTTTCAGGGCTGGGCCCTTCCCTGTGGGAGAAGGAGCCGGACGTTTGCCTTTTCGGCAAGAGGATCTGCCGCGGCCGAGCGCCATGAGATGCTGCGTCTCTGGGAAAGCACAGATCCCCACTGCTGTTGTGCCTGTAGAGAGGGTGCCAAGGGACAGTGAAGAGCAGCAACAGCTTTCAGGGCTGGGCCCCTCCTTGTGGAAGAAGGAGCCGGACGTTTGCCTTTTCGGCAAGAGGCTCTGCCGCGGTCGAGCGCCATGAGATGTTGCGTCTCTGGGAAAGCACAGATCCCCACTGCTGTTGTGCCTGTAGTTAGGGTGCCAAGGCACCGTGAAGAGCAGCAACAGCTTTCAGGGCTGGGCATTTCCCTGTGGGAGAAGGAGCCGGACGTTTGCCTTTTCGGCAAGAGGCTCTGCCGTGGCCGAGCGCCATGAGATGTTGCGTCTCTGGGAAAGCACCAAACCCCAGTGCTGTTGTGCCTGTAGATAGGGCACCAAGGCACCGTGAAGAGCAGCAACAGCTTTCAGGGCTGGGCCCTTTCTTGTGGGAGAAGGAGGCGGACGTTTGCCTTTTCGGCAAGAGGCTCTGCCGCGGCCGAGCGCCATGATATTTTGCGTCTCTGGGAAAGCCCAAGTCCCCAGTGCTGTTGTGCCTGTAGATAGGGCACCAAGGCACCGTGAAGAGCAGCAACAGCTTTCAGGGCTGGGCATTTCCCTGTGGCCGAAGGAGCCGGACGTTTGCCTTTTCGGCAAGAGGCTATGCCGCGGACGAGCGCCATGAGATGTTGCATCTCTGGGAAAGCCCAAATCCCCAGTGCTGTTGTGCCTGTAGATAGGGCACCAAGGTTAGGTGAAGAGCAGCAACAGCTTTCAGGGCTGGGCCCTTCCCTGTGGGAGAAGGAGCCGGACGTTTGCCTTTTCGGTTAGTGTCTCTGCCGCGTCCGAGCGCCATGAGATGTTGCGTCTCTGGGAAAGCCCAGATCCCCAGTGCTGTTGTGCCTGTAGATAGGGTGCCAAGGCACCGTGAAGAGCAGC
Source organism: Harpia harpyja (assembly GCF_026419915.1). Lineage (NCBI taxonomy): Eukaryota > Metazoa > Chordata > Aves > Accipitriformes > Accipitridae > Harpia > Harpia harpyja. The sequence goes on from NW_026293423.1 coordinate 486,267, forward strand.
AACAGCTTTCAGGGCTGGGCCCTTCCCTGTGGGAGAAGGAGCCGGACGTTTGCCTTTTCGGTTAGTGTCTCTGCCGCGGCCGAGCGCCATGAGATGTTGCGTCTCTGGGAAAGCCCAGATCCCCAGTGCTGTTGTGCCTGTAGATAGGGCGCCAAGGCACCCTGAAGAGCAGCAACAGCTTTCAGGGCTGGACCCTTCCGTGGGGCAGAAGGAGCCGGACGTTTGCCTTTTCGGCAAGAGGCTCTGCCGCGGCCGAGCGCCATGAGATGTTGCGTCTCTGGGAAAGCCCATATCCCCAGTGCTGTTGTGCCTGTAGATAGGGTGCCAAGGCACCGTGAAGAGCAGCAACAGCTTTCAGGGCTGGGCCCTTCCCTGTGGGAGAAGGAGCCGGACGTTTGCCTTTTCGGTTAGTGTCTCTGCCGCGGCCGAGCGCCATGAGATGTTGCGTCTCTGGGAAAGCCCAGATCCCCAGTGCTGTTGTGCCTGTAGATAGGGTGCCAAGGCACCGTGAAGAGCAGCAACAGCTTTCAGGGCTGGGCCCTTCCGTGTGGGAGAATGAGCCGGACGTTTGCCTTTTCGGCAAGAGGCTATGCCGCGGCCGAGCGCCATGAGATGTTGCGTCTCTGGGAAAGCCCAAATCCCCAGTGCTGTTGTGCCTGTAGATAGGGCACCAATGTTAGGTGAAGAGCAACAACAGCTTTCAGTCTGGGCGTTTCCCTGTGGCAGAAGGAGCCGGACCTTTTGTTACTTTTCGGTATAGAGGCTGTGCCGCGGCCGAGCGCCATGAGATGTTGCGTCTCTGGGAAAGCCCATATCCCCAGTGCCGTTGTGCCTGTAGTTAGGGTGCCAAGGCACCGTGAAGAGCAGCAACAGCTTTCAGGCCTGGGCATTTCCCTGTGGGAGAAGGAGCCGGACGTTTGCCTTTTCGGCAAGAGGCTCTGCCGTGGCCGAGCGCCATGAGATGTTGCGTCTCTGGGAAAGCCCAGATGCCCAGTGCTGTTGTGCCTGTAGATAGGGCACCAAGGCACCGTGAAGAGCAGCAACAGCTTTCAGGGCTGGGCCCTTTCTTGTGGGAGAAGGAGGCGGACGTTTGCCTTTTCGGCAAGAGGCTCTGCCGCGGCCGAGCGCCATGAGATGTTGCGTCTCTGGGAAAGCCCAAGTCCCCAGTGCTGTTGTTCCTGTAGATAGGGCACCAAGGCACCGTGAAGAGCAGCAACAGCTTTCAGGGCTGGGCCCTTCCCTGGGGCAGAGGGAGCCGGACGTTTGCCTTTTCGGCAAGAGGCTCTGCCGCGGCCGAGCGCCATGAGATGTTGCGTCTCTGGGAAAGCCCAGAAGCCCAGTGCTGTTGTGCCTGTAGGTAGGGCGCCAAGGCACCGTGAAGAGCAGCAACAGCTTTCAGGGCTGGGCCCTTCCCGGGAGCAGAAGGAGCCGGACATTTGCCTTTTCGGCAAGAGGCTCTGCCGCGGCCGAGCGCCATGAGATGTTGCGTCTCTGGGAAAGCCCAAATCCCCAGTGCTGTTGTGCCTGTAGATAGGGCACCAAGGTTAGGTGAAGAGCATCAACAGCTTTCAGGGCTGGGCCCTTCCCTGTGGGAGAAGGAGCCGGACATTTGCCTTTTCGGCAAGAGGCTCTGCCGCTGCCGAGCGCCATGAGATGTTGCGTCTCTGAGAAAGCCCAGATCCCCAGTGTTGTTGTGCCTGTAGATAGGGCGCCAAGGCACCGTGAAGAGCAGCAACAGCTTTCAGGGCTGGGCATTTCCCTGTGGCCGAAGGAGCCGGACGTTTGCCTTTTCGGCAAGAGGCTCTGCCGCGGCCTACCGCCATGAGATGTTGCGTCTCTGAGAAAGCCCAGATCCCCAGTGCTGTTGTGCCTGTAGATAGGGCGCCAAGGCACCGTGAAGAGCAGCAACAGCTTTCAGGGCTGGGCCCTTCCCTGTTGGAGAAGGAGCCGGACGTTTGCCTTTTCGGCAAGAGGCTCTGCCGCGGCCGAGCGCCATGAGATGTTGCGTCTCTGGGAAAGCCCAAATCCCCAGTGCTGTTGTGCCTGTAGATAGGGCACCAAGGTTAGGTGAAGAGCAACAACAGATTTCAGTCTGGGCGTTTCCCTGTGGCAGAAGGAGCCGGACGTTTTGTTACTTTTCGGTATAGAGGCTATGCCACGGCCGAGCGCCATGAGATGTTGCTTCTCTGGGAAAGCCCAGATCCCCAGTGCTGTTGTGCCTGTAGATAGGGTGCCAAGGCACCGTGAAGAGCAGCAACAGCTTTCAGGGCTGGGCCCTTCCCTGTGGGAGAAGGAGCCGGACGTTTGCCTTTTCGGCAAGAGGCTCTGCCGCGGCCGAGCGCCATGAGATGTTGCGTCTCTGGGAAAGCCCAAATCCCCAGTGCTGTTGTGCCTGTAGATAGGGCACCAAGGTTAGGTGAAGAGCAGCAACAGCTTTCAGGGCTGGGCCCTTCCCTGTGTGAGAAGGAGCCGGATGTTTGCCTTTTCGGCAAGAGGCTCTGCCGCGGCCGAGCACCATGAGATGTTGCTTCTCTGGGAAAGCCCAGATCCCCAGTGCTGTTGTGCCTGTAGATAGGGCACCAAGGCACCGTGAAGAGCAGCAACAGCTTTCAGGGCTGGGCATTTCCCTGTGGCCGAAGGAGCCGGACGTTTGCCTTTTCGGCAAGAGGCTATGCCGCGGACGAGCGCCATGAGATGTTGCATCTCTGGGAAAGCCCAAATCCCCAGTGCTGTTGTGCCTGTAGATAGGGCACCAAGGTTAGGTGAAGAGCAGCAACAGCTTTCAGGGCTGGGCCCTTCCCTGTGGGAGAAGGAGCCGGACGTTTGCCTTTTCGGTTAGTGTCTCTGCCGCGTCCGAGCGCCATGAGATGTTGCGTCTCTGGGAAAGCCCAGATCCCCAGTGCTGTTGTGCCTGTAGATAGGGTGCCAAGGCACCGTGAAGAGCAGCAACAGCTTTCAGGGCTGGGCCCTTCCCTGTGGGAGAAGGAGCCGGACGTTTGCCTTTTCGGTTAGTGTCTCTGCCGCGGCCGAGCGCCATGAGATGTTGCGTCTCTGGGAAAGCCCAGATCCCCAGTGCTGTTGTGCCTGTAGATAGGGCGCCAAGGCACCCTGAAGAGCAGCAACAGCTTTCAGGGCTGGACCCTTCCGTGGGGCAGAAGGAGCCGGACGTTTGCCTTTTCGGCAAGAGGCTCTGCCGCGGCCGAGCGCCATGAGATGTTGCGTCTCTGGGAAAGCCCATATCCCCAGTGCTGTTGTGCCTGTAGATAGGGTGCCAAGGCACCGTGAAGAGCAGCAACAGCTTTCAGGGCTGGGCCCTTCCCTGTGGGAGAAGGAGCCGGACGTTTGCCTTTTCGGTTAGTGTCTCTGCCGCGGCCGAGCGCCATGAGATGTTGCGTCTCTGGGAAAGCCCAGATCCCCAGTGCTGTTGTGCCTGTAGATAGGGTGCCAAGGCACCGTGAAGAGCAGCAACAGCTTTCAGGGCTGGGCCCTTCCGTGTGGGAGAATGAGCCGGACGTTTGCCTTTTCGGCAAGAGGCTATGCCGCGGCCGAGCGCCATGAGATGTTGCGTCTCTGGGAAAGCCCAAATCCCCAGTGCTGTTGTGCCTGTAGATAGGGCACCAATGTTAGGTGAAGAGCAACAACAGCTTTCAGTCTGGGCGTTTCCCTGTGGCAGAAGGAGCCGGACCTTTTGTTACTTTTCGGTATAGAGGCTGTGCCGCGGCCGAGCGCCATGAGATGTTGCGTCTCTGGGAAAGCCCATATCCCCAGTGCCGTTGTGCCTGTAGTTAGGGTGCCAAGGCACCGTGAAGAGCAGCAACAGCTTTCAGGCCTGGGCATTTCCCTGTGGGAGAAGGAGCCGGACGTTTGCCTTTTCGGCAAGAGGCTCTGCCGTGGCCGAGCGCCATGAGATGTTGCGTCTCTGGGAAAGCCCAGATGCCCAGTGCTGTTGTGCCTGTAGATAGGGCACCAAGGCACCGTGAAGAGCAGCAACAGCTTTCAGGGCTGGGCCCTTTCTTGTGGGAGAAGGAGGCGGACGTTTGCCTTTTCGGCAAGAGGCTCTGCCGCGGCCGAGCGCCATGAGATGTTGCGTCTCTGGGAAAGCCCAAGTCCCCAGTGCTGTTGTTCCTGTAGATAGGGCACCAAGGCACCGTGAAGAGCAGCAACAGCTTTCAGGGCTGGGCCCTTCCCTGGGGCAGAGGGAGCCGGACGTTTGCCTTTTCGGCAAGAGGCTCTGCCGCGGCCGAGCGCCATGAGATGTTGCGTCTCTGGGAAAGCCCAGAAGCCCAGTGCTGTTGTGCCTGTAGGTAGGGCGCCAAGGCACCGTGAAGAGCAGCAACAGCTTTCAGGGCTGGGCCCTTCCCGGGAGCAGAAGGAGCCGGACATTTGCCTTTTCGGCAAGAGGCTCTGCCGCGGCCGAGCGCCATGAGATGTTGCGTCTCTGGGAAAGCCCAAATCCCCAGTGCTGTTGTGCCTGTAGATAGGGCACCAAGGTTAGGTGAAGAGCATCAACAGCTTTCAGGGCTGGGCCCTTCCCTGTGGGAGAAGGAGCCGGACATTTGCCTTTTCGGCAAGAGGCTCTGCCGCTGCCGAGCGCCATGAGATGTTGCGTCTCTGAGAAAGCCCAGATCCCCAGTGTTGTTGTGCCTGTAGATAGGGCGCCAAGGCACCGTGAAGAGCAGCAACAGCTTTCAGGGCTGGGCATTTCCCTGTGGCCGAAGGAGCCGGACGTTTGCCTTTTCGGCAAGAGGCTCTGCCGCGGCCTACCGCCATGAGATGTTGCGTCTCTGAGAAAGCCCAGATCCCCAGTGCTGTTGTGCCTGTAGATAGGGCGCCAAGGCACCGTGAAGAGCAGCAACAGCTTTCAGGGCTGGGCCCTTCCCTGTTGGAGAAGGAGCCGGACGTTTGCATTTTCGGCAAGAGGCTCTGCCGCGGCCGAGCGCCATGAGATGTTGCGTCTCTGGGAAAGCCCAAATCCCCAGTGCTGTTGTGCCTGTAGATAGGGCACCAAGGTTAGGTGAAGAGCAACAACAGATTTCAGTCTGGGCGTTTCCCTGTGGCAGAAGGAGCCGGACGTTTTGTTACTTTTCGGTATAGAGGCTATGCCACGGCCGAGCGCCATGAGATGTTGCTTCTCTGGGAAAGCCCAGATCCCCAGTGCTGTTGTGCCTGTAGATAGGGTGCCAAGGCACCGTGAAGAGCAGCAACAGCTTTCAGGGCTGGGCCCTTCCCTGTGGGAGAAGGAGCCGGACGTTTGCCTTTTCGGCAAGAGGCTCTGCCGCGGCCGAGCGCCATGAGATGTTGCGTCTCTGGGAAAGCCCAAATCCCCAGTGCTGTTGTGCCTGTAGATAGGGCACCAAGGTTAGGTGAAGAGCAGCAACAGCTTTCAGGGCTGGGCCCTTCCCTGTGTGAGAAGGAGCCGGATGTTTGCCTTTTCGGCAAGAGGCTCTGCCGCGGCCGAGCACCATGAGATGTTGCTTCTCTGGGAAAGCCCAGATCCCCAGTGCTGTTGTGCCTGTAGATAGGGTGCCAAGGCACCGTGAAGAGCAGCAACAGCTTTCAGGGCTGGGCCCTTCCCTGTGGGAGAAGGAGCCGGACGTTTGCCTTTTCGGCAAGAGGCTCTGCCGCGGCCGAGCACCATGAGATGTTGAGTCTCTGGGAAAGCCCAGATCTCCAGTGCTGTTGTGCCTGTAGATAGGGTGCCAAGGTTAGGTGAAGAGCAACAACATCTTTCAGGGCTGGGCGTTTCCCTGTAGCAGAAGGAGCCGGACGTTTGCCTTTTCGGCAAGAGGCTCTGCCACGGCCGAGCGCCATGAGATGTTGCGTCTCTGGGAAAGCCCAGATCCCCACTGCTGTTGTGCCTGTAGATAGGGTGCCAAGGCACCGTGAAGAGCAGCAACAGCTTTCAGGGCTGGGCATTTCCCTGTGGGAGAAGGAGCCGGACGTTTGCCTTTTCGGCAAGAGGCCCTGCCGCGGCCGAGCGCCATGAGATGTTGAGTCTCTGGGAAAGCCCATATCCCCAGTGCTGTTGTGCCTGTAGATAGCGCACCAAGACACCGTGAAGAGCAACAACAGCTTTCAGGGCTGGGCCCTTCCCTGTGGGAGAAGGAGCCGGACGTTTGCCTTTTCGGCAAGAGGCTCTGCCGCGGCCGAGCACCATGAGATGTTGCGTCTCTGGGAAAGCACCAAACCCCAGTGCTGTTGTGCCTGTAGATAGGGTGCCAAGGCACCGTGAAGAGCAGCAACAGCTTTCAGGGCTGGGCCCTTCCCTGTGGGAGAAGGAGCCGGACGTTTGCCTTTTCAGCAAGAGGCTCTGCCGCGGCCGAGCGCCATGAGATGTTGCGTCTCTGGGAAAGCCCAAATCCCCAGTGCTGTTGTGCCTGTAGATAGGGCACCAAGGTTAGGTGAAGAGCAGCAACAGCTTTCAGGGCTGGGCCCTTCCCTGTGGAGAAGGAGCCGGACGTTTGCCTTTTCAGCAAGAGGCTCTGCCGCGGCCGAGCGCCATGAGATGTTGCGTCTCTGGGAAAGCCCAGATCCCCAGTGCTGTTGTGCCTGTAGATAGGGTGCCAAGCCACCGTGAAGAGCAGCAACAGCTTTCAGGCCTGGGCGTTTCCCTGTGGGAGAAGGAGCCGGATGTTTGCCTTTTCGGCAAGAGGCCCTGAAGCGGCCGAGCGCCATGAGATGTTGCGTCTCTGGGAAAGCCCAGAACCCCAGTGCTGTTGTGCCTGTAGATAGGGTGCCAAGGCACCGTGAAGAGCAGCAACAGCTTTCAGGGCTGGGCCCTTCCCTGTGGGAGAAGGAGCCGGACGTTTGCCTTTTCGGCAAGAGGCTCTGCCGTGGCCGAGCGCCATGAGATGTTGCGTCTCTGGGAAAGCACTAAACCCCAGTGCTGTTGTGCCTGTAGATAGGGCGCCAAGGCACCGTGAAGAGCAACAACAGCTTTCAGGTCTGGGCCCTTTTTTGTGGGAGAAGGAGGCGGACGTTTGCCTTTTCGGCAAGAGGCTCTGCCGCGGCCGAGCGCCATGATATTTTGCGTCTCTGGGAAAGCCCAGATCCCCAGTGCTGTTGTTCCTGTAGATAGGGCACCAAGGCACCGTGAAGAGCAGCAACAGCTTTCAGGGCTGGGCCCTTCCCTGGGGCAGAGGGAGCCGGACGTTTGCCTTTTTGGCAAGAGGCCCTGCCGCGGGCCGAGCGCCATGAGATGTTGAGTCTCTGGGAAAGCCCAGATCCCCAGTGCTGTTGTGCCTGTAGATAGGGCACCAAGGTTAGGTGAAGAGCAACAACATCTTGCAGGGCTGGGCGTTTCCCTGTAGCAGAAGGAGCCGGACGTTTGCCTTTTCGGCAAGAGGCTCTGCCACGGCCGAGCGCCATGAGATGTTGCGTCTCTGGGAAAGCCCAAATCCCCAGTGCTGTTGTGCCTGTAGATAGGGCACCAAGGTTAGGTGAAGAGCAGCAACAGCTTTCAGGGCTGGGCCCTTCCCTGTGGGAGAAGGAGCCGGATGTTTGCCTTTTCGGCAAGAGGCTCTGCCGTGGCCGATCGCCATGATTTGTTGCATCTCTGACAAGACACAGATGCCCAGTGCTGTTGTGCCTGTAGATAGGGTGCCAAGGCACCGTGAAGAGCAGCAACAGCTTTCAGGGCTGGACCCTTCCGTGGGGCAGAAGGAGCCGGACGTTTGCCTTTTCGGCAAGAGGCTCTGAAGCGGCCGAGCGCCATGAGGTGTTGCGTCTCTGGGAAAGCCCAGAACCCCAGTGCTGTTGTGCCTGTAGATAGGGTGCCAAGGCACCGTGAAGAGCAGCACCAGCTTTCAGGGCTGGGCCCTTCCCTGTGGGAGAAGGAGCCGGACGTTTGTCTTTTCGGCAAGAGGTTCTGCCGCGGTCGAGCGCCATGAGATGTTGCGTCTCTGGGAAAGCACAGATCCCCAGTGCTGTTGTGCCTGTAGATAGGGTGCCAAGGCACCGTGAAGAGCAGCAACAGCTTTCAGGGCTGGGCCCTTCCTTGTGGGAGAAGGAGCCGGACGTTTGCCTTTTCGGGAAGAGGCTCTGCCGCGGCCGAGCGCCATGAGATGTTGCGTCTCTGGGAAAGCCCAGATCCCCACTGCTGTTGTGCCTGTAGATAGGGTGCCAAGGCACCGTGAAGAGCAGCAACAGCTTTCAGGGCTGGGCCCTTCCCTGTGGGAGAAGGAGCCGGACGTTTGCCTTTTCGGCAAGAGGCTATGCCGCGGACGAGCGCCATGAGATGTTGCATCTCTGGGAAAGCCCAGATCCCCAGTGCTGTTGTGCCTGTAGATAGGGTGCCAATGCACCGTGAAGAGCAGCAACAGCTTTCAGGGCTGGGCCCTTCCCTGTGGGAGAAGGAGCCGGATGTTTGCCTTTTCGGTTAGTGTCTCTGCCGCGTCCGAGCGCCATGAGATGTTGCGTCTCTGGGAAAGCCCAGATCCCCAGTGCTGTTGTGCCTGTAGATAGGGTGCCAAGGCACCGTGAAGAGCAGCAACAGCTTTCATGGCTGGGCCCTTCCCTGTGGGAGAAGGAACCGGACGTTTGCCTTTTCGGTTAGTGTATCTGCCGCGTCCGAGCGCCATGAGATGTTGCGTCTCTGGGAAAGCCCAGATCCCCAGTGCTGTTGTGCCCGTAGATAGGGCGCCAAGGCACCGTGAAGAGCAGCAACAGCTTTCAGGGCTGAACCCTTCCATGGGGCAGAAGGAGCCGGACGTTTGCCTTTTCGGCAAGAGGCTCTGCCGCGGCCGAGCGCCATGAGATGTTGCGTCTCTGGGAAAGCACAGAAAACCAGTGCTGTTGTGCCTGTAGATAGGGTGCCAAGGCACCGTGAAGAGCAGCAACAGCTTTCAGGGCTGGGCCCTTCCCGGGGGCAGAAGGAGCCGGACGTTTGCCTTTTCGGCAAGATGCTCTGCCGCGGCCGAGCGCCATGAGATGTTGCGTCTCTGGGAAAGCCCAGATCCCCAGTGCTGTTGTGCCTGTAGATAGGGCACCAAGGTTAGGTGAAGAGCATCAACAGCTTTCAGGGCTGGGCATTTCCCTGTGGCAGAAAAAGCCGGACGTTTGCCTTTTCGGCAAGAGGCTCTGCCGCGGCCGAGCGCCATGAGATGTTGCGTCTCTGGGAAAGCCCAGATCCCCAGTGCTCTTGTGCCTGTAGATAGGGCGCCAAGGCACCGTGAAGAGCAGCAACAGCTTTCAGGGCTGGGCATTTCCCTGTGGCAGAATGAGCCGGACATTTGCCTTTTCGGCAAGAGGCTATGCCGAGGACGAGCGCCATGAGATGTTGCATCTCTGGGAAAGCCCAGATCCCCAGTGCTGTTGTGCCTGTAGATAGGGTGCCAAGGCACCGTGAAGAGCAGCAACAGCTTTCAGGGCTGGGCCCTTCCCTGTGGGAGAAGGAGCCGGACGTTTGCCTTTTCGGTTAGTGTCTCTGCCGCGTCCGAGCGCCATGAGATGTTGCGTCTCTGGGAAAGCCCAGATCCCCAGTGCTGTTGTGCCTGTAGATAGGGTGCCAAGGCACCGTGAAGAGCAGCAACAGCTTTCAGGGCTGGGCCCTTCCCTGTGGGAGAAGGAGCCGGACGTTTGCCTTTTCAGCAAGAGGCTCTGCCGTGGCCGATCGCCATGATTTGTTGCATCTCTGACAAGACACAGATGCCCAGTGCTGTTGTGCCTGTAGATATGGTGCCAAGGCACCGTGAAGAGCAGCAACAGCTTTCAGGGCTGGACCCTTCCGTGGGGCAGAAGGAGCCGGACGTTTGCCTTTTCGGCAAGAGGCTCTGAAGCGGCCGAGCGCCATGAGATGTTGCGTCTCTGGGAAAGCCCAGAACCCCAGTGCTGTTGTGCCTGTAGATAGGGTGCCAAGGCACCGTGAAGAGCAGCAACAGCTTTCAGGGCTGGGCCCTTCTCTGTGGGAGAAGGAGCCGGACCTTTGCCTTTTCGGCAAGAGGCTCTGCCGTGGCCGAGCGCCATGAGATGTTGCGTCTCTGGGAAAGCACCAAACCCCAGTGCTGTTGTGCCTGTACATAGGGTGCCAAGGCACCGTGAAGAGCAGCAACAGCTTTCAGGGCTGGGCCCTTCCCTGTGGGAGAAGGAGCCGGACGTTTGCCTTTTCAGCAAGAGGCTCTGCCGCGGCCGAGCGCCATGAGATGTTGCGTCTCTGGAAAGCCCAGATCCCCAGTGCTGTTGTGCCTGTAGATAGGGTGCCAAGCCATCGTGAAGAGCAGCAACAGCTTTCAGGGCTGGGCCCTTCCCTGTGGCAGAAGGAGCCGGACGTTTGCCTTTTCGGCAAGATGCTCTGCCTCGGCCGACCGCCATGAGATGTTGCGTCTCTGGGAAAGCCCAGATCCCCAGTGCTGTTGTGCCTGTAGATAGGGCACCAAGGTTAGGTGAAGAGCATCAACAGCTTTCAGGGCTGGGCCCTTCCCTGTGGGAGAAGGAGCCGGATGTTTGCCTTTTCGGTTAGTGTATCTGCCGCGTCCGAGCGCCATGAGATGTTGCGTCTCTGGGAAAGCCCAGATCCCCAGTGCTGTTGTGCCTGTAGATAGGGTGCCAAGGCACCGTGAAGAGCAGCAACAGCTTTCATGGCTGGGCCCTTCCCTGTGGGAGAAGGAGCCGGACGTTTGCCTTTTCGGTTAGTGTATCTGCCGCGTCCGAGCGCCATGAGATGTTGCGTCTCTGGGAAAGCCCAGATCCCCAGTGCTGTTGTGCCCGTAGATAGGGCGCCAAGGCACCGTGAAGAGCAGCAACAGCTTTCAGGGCTGGACCCTTCCATGGGCCAGAAGGAGCCGGACGTTTGCCTTTTCGGCAAGAGGCTCTGCCGCGGCCGAGCGCCATGAGATGTTGCGTCTCTGGGAAAGCACAGAAGCCCAGTGCTGTTGTGCCTGTAGATAGGGTGCCAAGGCACCGTGAAGAGCAGCAACAGCTTTCAGGGCTGGGCCCTTCCCGGGGGCAGAAGGAGCCGGACATTTGCCTTTTCGGCAAGAGGTTCTGCCGCGGTCGAGCGCCATGAGATGCTGCGTCTCTGGGAAAGCACAGATCCCCAGTGCTGTTGTGCCTGTAGATAGGGTGCCAAGGCACCATGAAGAGCAGCAACAGCTTTCAGGGCTGGGCCCTTCCCTGTGGGAGAAGGAGCCGGACGTTTGCCTTTTCGGCAAGAGGCTATGCCGCGGACGAGCGCCATGAGATGTTGCATCTCTGGGAAAGCCCAGATCCCCAGTGCTGTTGTGCCTGTAGATAGGGTGCCAAGGCACCGTGAAGAGCAGCAACAGCTTTCAGGGCTGGGCCCTTCCCTGTGGGAGAAGGAGCCGGACGTTTGCCTTTTCGGTTAGTGTCTCTGCCGCGGCCGAGCGCCATGAGATGTTGCGTCTCTGGGAAAGCCCAGATCCCCAGTGCTGTTGTGCCTGTAGATAGGGCACCAAGGCACTGTGAAGAGCATCAACAGCTTTCAGGGCTGGGCATTTCCCTGTGGCAGAAAAAGCCGGACGTTTGCCTTTTCGGCAAGAGGCTCTGCCGCGGCCGAGCGCCATGAGATGTTGCGTCTCTGGGAACGCCCATATCCCCAGTGCTGTTGTGCCTGTAGATAGGGCGCCAAGGCACCGTGAAGAGCAGCAACAGCTTTCAGGGCTGGGCATTTCCCTGTGGCCGAAGGAGCCGGACGTTTGCCTTTTCGGCAAGAGGCTATGCCGCGGACGAGCGCCATGAGATGTTGCATCTCTGGGAAAGCCCAGAAGCCCAGTGCTGTTGTGCCTGTAGATAGGGTGCCAAGGCACCATGAAGAGCAGCAACAGCTTTCAGGGCTGGGCCCTTCCCGGGGGCAGAAGTAGCCGGACGTTTTGTTACTTTTCGGCAAGAGGCTCTGCCGCGGCCGAGCGCCATGAGATGTTGCGTCTCTGGGAAAGCCCTGATCCCCAGTGCCGTTGTGCCTGTAGATAGGGCACCAAGGCACCGTGAAGAGCAGCAACAGCTTTCAGGGCTGGGCCCTTTCTTGTGGGAGAAGGAGCCGGACGTTTGCCTTTTCGGCAAGAGGCTCTGCCGCGGCCGAGCGCCATGAGATGTTGCGTCTCTGGGAAAGCCCAGATCCCCAGTGCTGTTGTGCCTGTAGATAGGGTGCCAAGGCACCGTGAAGAGCAGCAACAGCTTTCATGGCTGGGCCCTTCCCTGTGGGAGAAGGAGCCGGACGTTTGCCTTTTCGGTTAGTGTATCTGCCGCGTCCGAGCGCCATGAGATGTTGCGTCTCTGGGAAAGCCCAGATCCCCAGTGCTGTTGTGCCCGTAGATAGGGCGCCAAGGCACCGTGAAGAGCAGCAACAGCTTTCAGGGCTGGACCCTTCCATGGGCCAGAAGGAGCCGGACGTTTGCCTTTTCGGCAAGAGGCTCTGCCGCGGCCGAGCGCCATGAGATGTTGCGTCTCTGGGAAAGCACAGAAGCCCAGTGCTGTTGTGCCTGTAGATAGGGTGCCAAGGCACCGTGAAGAGCAGCAACAGCTTTCAGGGCTGGGCCCTTCCCGGGGGCAGAAGGAGCCGGACATTTGCCTTTTCGGCAAGAGGTTCTGCCGCGGTCGAGCGCCATGAGATGCTGCGTCTCTGGGAAAGCACAGATCCCCAGTGCTGTTGTGCCTGTAGATAGGGTGCCAAGGCACCATGAAGAGCAGCAACAGCTTTCAGGGCTGGGCCCTTCCCTGTGGGAGAAGGAGCCGGACGTTTGCCTTTTCGGCAAGAGGCTATGCCGCGGACGAGCGCCATGAGATGTTGCATCTCTGGGAAAGCCCAGATCCCCAGTGCTGTTGTGCCTGTAGATAGGGTGCCAAGGCACCGTGAAGAGCAGCAACAGCTTTCAGGGCTGGGCCCTTCCCTGTGGGAGAAGGAGCCGGACGTTTGCCTTTTCGGTTAGTGTCTCTGCCGCGGCCGAGCGCCATGAGATGTTGCGTCTCTGGGAAAGCCCAGATCCCCAGTGCTGTTGTGCCTGTAGATAGGGCACCAAGGCACTGTGAAGAGCATCAACAGCTTTCAGGGCTGGGCATTTCCCTGTGGCAGAAAAAGCCGGACGTTTGCCTTTTCGGCAAGAGGCTCTGCCGCGGCCGAGCGCCATGAGATGTTGCGTCTCTGGGAACGCCCATATCCCCAGTGCTGTTGTGCCTGTAGATAGGGCGCCAAGGCACCGTGAAGAGCAGCAACAGCTTTCAGGGCTGGGCATTTCCCTGTGGCCGAAGGAGCCGGACGTTTGCCTTTTCGGCAAGAGGCTATGCCGCGGACGAGCGCCATGAGATGTTGCATCTCTGGGAAAGCCCAGATCCCCAGTGCTGTTGTGCCTGTAGATAGGGTGCCAAGGCACCGTGAAGAGCAGCAACAGCTTTCAGGGCTGGGCCCTTCCCTGTGGGAGAAGGAGCCGGACGTTTGCCTTTTCGGTTAGTGTATCTGCCGCGTCCGAGCGCCATGAGATGTTGCGTCTCTGGGAAAGCCCAGATCCCCAGTGCTGTTGTGCCTGTAGATAGGGCGCCAAGGCACCGTGAAGAGCAGCAACAGCTTTCAGGGCTGGACCCTTCCGTGGGGCAGAAGGAGCCGGACGTTTGCCTTTTCGGCAAGAGGCTCTGCCGCGGCCGAGCGCCATGAGATGTTGCGTCTCTGGGAAAGCCCAGAAGCCCAGTGCTGTTGTGCCTGTAGATAGGGTGCCAAGGCACCATGAAGAGCAGCAACAGCTTTCAGGGCTGGGCCCTTCCCGGGGGCAGAAGTAGCCGGACGTTTTGTTACTTTTCGGCAAGAGGCTCTGCCGCGGCCGAGCGCCATGAGATGTTGCGTCTCTGGGAAAGCCCTGATCCCCAGTGCCGTTGTGCCTGTAGATAGGGCACCAAGGCACCGTGAAGAGCAGCAACAGCTTTCAGGGCTGGGCCCTTTCTTGTGGGAGAAGGAGCCGGACGTTTGCCTTTTCGGCAAGAGGCTCTGCCGCGGCCGAGCGCCATGAGATGTTGCGTCTCTGGGAAAGCCCAAATCCCCAGCGCTGTTGTGCCTGTAGATAGGGTGCCAAGGCACCGTGAAGAGCAGCAACAGCTTTCCGGGCTGGGCCCTTCCCTGTGGCAGAGTGAACCGGACGTTTGCCTTTTCGGCAAGAGGCTCTGCCACGGCCGAGCGCCATGAGATGTTGCGTCTCTGGGAAAGCCCAAATCCCCAGTGCTGTTGTGCCTGTAGATAGGGCACCAAGGTTAGGTGAAGAGCAACAACAGATTTCAGTCTGGGCGTTTCCCTGTGGCAGAAGGAGCCGGACGTTTTGTTACTTTTCGGTATAGAGGCTATGCCACGGCCGAGCGCCATGAGATGTTGCTTCTCTGGGAAAGCCCAGATCCCCAGTGCTGTTGTGCCTGTAGATAGGGTGCCAAGGCACCGTGAAGAGCAGCAACAGCTTTCAGGGCTGGGCCCTTCCCTGTGGGAGAAGGAGCCGGACGTTTGCCTTTTCAGCAAGAGGCTCTGCCGCGGCCGAGCGCCATGAGATGTTGCGTCTCTGGGAAAGCCCAAATCCCCAGTGCTGTTGTGCCTGTAGATAGGGCACCAAGGTTAGGTGAAGAGCAGCAACAGCTTTCAGGGCTGGGCCCTTCCCTGTGTGAGAAGGAGCCGGATGTTTGCCTTTTCGGCAAGAGGCTCTGCCGCGGCCGAGCGCCATGAGATGTTGCATCTCTGGGAAAGCCCAGAAGCCCAGTGCTGTTGTGCCTGTAGATAGGGTGCCAAGGCACCATGAAGAGCAGCAACAGCTTTCAGGGCTGGGCCCTTCCCGGGGGCAGAAGTAGCCGGACGTTTTGTTACTTTTCGGCAAGAGGCTCTGCCGCGGCCGAGCGCCATGAGATGTTGCGTCTCTGGGAAAGCCCTGATCCCCAGTGCCGTTGTGCCTGTAGATAGGGCACCAAGGCACCGTGAAGAGCAGCAACAGCTTTCAGGGCTGGGCCCTTTCTTGTGGGAGAAGGAGCCGGACGTTTGCCTTTTCGGCAAGAGGCTCTGCCGCGGCCGAGCGCCATGAGATGTTGCGTCTCTGGGAAAGCCCAGATCCCCAGTGCTGTTGTGCCTGTAGATAGGGTGCCAAGGCACCGTGAAGAGCAGCAACAGCTTTCATGGCTGGGCCCTTCCCTGTGGGAGAAGGAGCCGGACGTTTGCCTTTTCGGTTAGTGTATCTGCCGCGTCCGAGCGCCATGAGATGTTGCGTCTCTGGGAAAGCCCAGATCCCCAGTGCTGTTGTGCCCGTAGATAGGGCGCCAAGGCACCGTGAAGAGCAGCAACAGCTTTCAGGGCTGGACCCTTCCATGGGCCAGAAGGAGCCGGACGTTTGCCTTTTCGGCAAGAGGCTCTGCCGCGGCCGAGCGCCATGAGATGTTGCGTCTCTGGGAAAGCACAGAAGCCCAGTGCTGTTGTGCCTGTAGATAGGGTGCCAAGGCACCGTGAAGAGCAGCAACAGCTTTCAGGGCTGGGCCCTTCCCGGGGGCAGAAGGAGCCGGACATTTGCCTTTTCGGCAAGAGGTTCTGCCGCGGTCGAGCGCCATGAGATGCTGCGTCTCTGGGAAAGCACAGATCCCCAGTGCTGTTGTGCCTGTAGATAGGGTGCCAAGGCACCATGAAGAGCAGCAACAGCTTTCAGGGCTGGGCCCTTCCCTGTGGGAGAAGGAGCCGGACGTTTGCCTTTTCGGCAAGAGGCTATGCCGCGGACGAGCGCCATGAGATGTTGCATCTCTGGGAAAGCCCAGATCCCCAGTGCTGTTGTGCCTGTAGATAGGGTGCCAAGGCACCGTGAAGAGCAGCAACAGCTTTCAGGGCTGGGCCCTTCCCTGTGGGAGAAGGAGCCGGACGTTTGCCTTTTCGGTTAGTGTCTCTGCCGCGGCCGAGCGCCATGAGATGTTGCGTCTCTGGGAAAGCCCAGATCCCCAGTGCTGTTGTGCCTGTAGATAGGGCACCAAGGCACTGTGAAGAGCATCAACAGCTTTCAGGGCTGGGCATTTCCCTGTGGCAGAAAAAGCCGGACGTTTGCCTTTTCGGCAAGAGGCTCTGCCGCGGCCGAGCGCCATGAGATGTTGCGTCTCTGGGAACGCCCATATCCCCAGTGCTGTTGTGCCTGTAGATAGGGCGCCAAGGCACCGTGAAGAGCAGCAACAGCTTTCAGGGCTGGGCATTTCCCTGTGGCCGAAGGAGCCGGACGTTTGCCTTTTCGGCAAGAGGCTATGCCGCGGACGAGCGCCATGAGATGTTGCATCTCTGGGAAAGCCCAGATCCCCAGTGCTGTTGTGCCTGTAGATAGGGTGCCAAGGCACCGTGAAGAGCAGCAACAGCTTTCAGGGCTGGGCCCTTCCCTGTGGGAGAAGGAGCCGGACGTTTGCCTTTTCGGTTAGTGTATCTGCCGCGTCCGAGCGCCATGAGATGTTGCGTCTCTGGGAAAGCCCAGATCCCCAGTGCTGTTGTGCCTGTAGATAGGGCGCCAAGGCACCGTGAAGAGCAGCAACAGCTTTCAGGGCTGGACCCTTCCGTGGGGCAGAAGGAGCCGGACGTTTGCCTTTTCGGCAAGAGGCTCTGCCGCGGGCCGAGCGCCATGAGATGTTGCGTCTCTGGGAAAGCCCAGAAGCCCAGTGCTGTTGTGCCTGTAGATAGGGTGCCAAGGCACCATGAAGAGCAGCAACAGCTTTCAGGGCTGGGCCCTTCCCGGGGGCAGAAGTAGCCGGACGTTTTGTTACTTTTCGGCAAGAGGCTCTGCCGCGGCCGAGAGCCATGAGATGTTGCGTCTCTGGGAAAGCCCTGATCCCCAGTGCCGTTGTGCCTGTAGATAGGGCACCAAGGCACCGTGAAGAGCAGCAACAGCTTTCAGGGCTGGGCCCTTTCTTGTGGGAGAAGGAGCCGGACGTTTGCCTTTTCGGCAAGAGGCTCTGCCGCGGCCGAGCGCCATGAGATGTTGCGTCTCTGGGAAAGCCCAAATCCCCAGCGCTGTTGTGCCTGTAGATAGGGTGCCAAGGCACCGTGAAGAGCAGCAACAGCTTTCCGGGCTGGGCCCTTCCCTGTGGCAGAGTGAACCGGACGTTTGCCTTTTCGGCAAGAGGCTCTGCCACGGTCCGAGCGCCATGAGATGTTGCGTCTCTGGGAAAGCCCAAATCCCCAGTGCTGTTGTGCCTGTAGATAGGGCACCAAGGTTAGGTGAAGAGCAACAACAGATTTCAGTCTGGGCGTTTCCCTGTGGCAGAAGGAGCCGGACGTTTTGTTACTTTTCGGTATAGAGGCTATGCCACGGCCGAGCGCCATGAGATGTTGCTTCTCTGGGAAAGCCCAGATCCCCAGTGCTGTTGTGCCTGTAGATAGGGTGCCAAGGCACCGTGAAGAGCAGCAACAGCTTTCAGGGCTGGGCCCTTCCCTGTGGGAGAAGGAGCCGGACGTTTGCCTTTTCAGCAAGAGGCTCTGCCGCGGCCGAGCGCCATGAGATGTTGCGTCTCTGGGAAAGCCCAAATCCCCAGTGCTGTTGTGCCTGTAGATAGGGCACCAAGGTTAGGTGAAGAGCAGCAACAGCTTTCAGGGCTGGGCCCTTCCCTGTGTGAGAAGGAGCCGGATGTTTGCCTTTTTCGGCAAGAGGCTCTGCCGCGGCCGAGCACCATGAGATGTTGCTTCTCTGGGAAAGCCCAGATCCCCAGTGCTGTTGTGCCTGTAGATAGGGTGCCAAGGCACCGTGAAGAGCAGCAACAGCTTTCAGGGCTGGGCCCTTCCCTGTGGGAGAAGGAGCCGGACGTTTGCCTTTTCGGCAAGAGGCTCTGCCGCGGCCGAGCACCATGAGATGTTGAGTCTCTGGGAAAGCCCAGATCCCCAGTGCTGTTGTGCCTGTAGATAGGGCGCCAAGGCACCGTGAAGAGCAGCAACAGCTTTCAGGGCTGGACCCTTCCGTGGGGCAGAAGGAGCCGGACGTTTGCCTTTTCGGCAAGAGGCTCTGCCGCGGCCGAGCGCCATGAGATGTTGCGTCTCTGGGAAAGCCCAGATCCCCAGTGCTGTTGTGCCTGTAGATAGGGTGCCAAGGCACCGTGAAGAGCAGCAACAGCTTTCAGGGCTGGGCATTTCCCTGTGGGAGAAGGAGCCGGACGTTTGCCTTTTCGGCAAGAGGCTCTGCCGCGGCCGAGCGCCATGAGATGTTGCGTCTCTGGGAAAGCCCAGAAGCCCAGTGCTGTTGTGCCTGTAGATAGCGCACCAAGACACCGTGAAGAGCAACAACAGCTTTCAGGGCTGGGCCCTTCCCTGTGGGAGAAGGAGCCGGACGTTTGCCTTTTCGGCAAGAGGCTCTGCCGCGGCCGAGCGCCATGAGATGTTGCGTCTCTGGGAAAGCACCAAACCCCAGTGCTGTTGTGCCTGTAGATAGGGTGCCAAGGCACCGTGAAGAGCAGCAACAGCTTTCAGGGCTGGGCCCTTCCCTGTGGGAGAAGGAGCCGGACGTTTGCCTTTTCAGCAAGAGGCTCTGCCGCGGCCGAGCGCCATGAGATGTTGCGTCTCTGGGAAAGCCCAAATCCCCAGTGCTGTTGTGCCTGTAGATAGGGCACCAAGGTTAGGTGAAGAGCAACAACAGCTTTCAGGGCTGGGCCCTTCCCTGTGGGAGAAGGAGCCGGACGTTTGCCTTTTCAGCAAGAGGCTCTGCCGCGGGCCGAGCGCCATGAGATGTTGCGTCTCTGGGAAAGCCCAGATCCCCAGTGCTGTTGTGCCTGTAGATAGGGTGCCAAGGCACCGTGAAGAGCAGCAACAGCTTTCAGGGCTGGGCCCTTCCCTGTGGGAGAAGGAGCCGGATGTTTGCCTTTTCGGCAAGAGGCCCTGAAGCGGGCCCGAGCGCCATGAGATGTTGCGTCTCTGGGAAAGCCCAGAACCCCAGTGCTGTTGTGCCTGTAGATAGGGTGCCAAGGCACCGTGAAGAGCAGCAACAGCTTTCAGGGCTGGGCCCTTCCCTGTGGGAGAAGGAGCCGGACGTTTGCCTTTTCGGCAAGATGCTCTGCCGTGGCCGAGCGCCATGAGATGTTGCGTCTCTGGGAAAGGACCAAACCCCAGTGCTGTTGTTCCTGTAGATAGGGCGCCAAGGCACCGTGAAGAGCAGCAACAGCTTTCAGGTCTGGGCCCTTCCCTGTGGGAGAAGGAGGCGGACGTTTGCCTTTTCGGCAAGAGGCTCTGCCGCGGCCGAGCGCCATGATATTTTGCGTCTCTGGGAAAGCCCAGATCCCCAGTGCTGTTGTTCCTGTATATAGGGCACCAAGGCACCGTGAAGAGCAGCAACAGCTTTCAGGGCTGGGCCCTTCCCTGGGGCAGAGGGAGCCGGACGTTTGCCTTTTTGGCAAGAGGCCCTGCCGCGGCCGAGCGCCATGAGATGTTGCGTCTCTGGGAAAGCCCAGATCCCCAGTGCTGTTGTGCCTGTAGATAGGGCACCAAGGTTAGGTGAAGAGCAACAACATCTTGCAGGGCTGGGCCCTTCCTTGTGGGAGAAGGAGCCGGACGTTTGCCTTTTCGGGAAGAGGCTCTGCCGCGCCCGAGCGCCATGAGATGTTGCGTCTCTGGGAAAGCACAGATCCCCACTGCTGTTGTGCCTGTAGATAGGGTGCCAAGGCACCGTGAAGAGCAGCAACAGCTTTCAGGGCTGGGCCCTTCCCTGTGGGAGAAGGAGCCGGACGTTTGCCTTTTCGGCAAGAGGCTCTGCCGCGGCCCGAGCGCCATGAGATGTTGCGTCTCTGGGAAAGCACAGAAGCCCAGTGCTGTTGTGCCTGTAGATAGGGTGCCAAGGGACCGTGAAGAGCAGCAACAGCTTTCAGGGCTGGGCCCTTCCCGGGGGCAGAAGGAGCCGGACATTTGCCTTTTCGGCAAGAGGTTCTGCCGTGGCCGAGCGCCATGAGATGTTGCGTCTCTGGGAAAGCACAGATCCCCAGTGCTGTTGTGCCTGTAGATAGGGTGCCAAGGCACCCTGAAGAGCAGCAACAGCTTTCAGGGCTGGGCCCTTCCCTGTGGCAGAAGGAGCCGGACGTTTGCCTTTTCGGCAAGAGGCTATGCCGCGGACGAGCGCCATGAGATGTTGCATCTCTGGGAAAGCCCAGATCCCCAGTGCTGTTGTGCCTGTAGATAGGGCACCAAGGTTAGGTGAAGAGCATCAACAGCTTTCAGGGCTGGGCATTTCCCTGTGGCAGAAAAAGCCGGACGTTTGCCTTTTCGGCAAGAGGCTCTGCCGCGGCCGAGCGCCATGAGATGTTGCGTCTCTGGGAAAGCCCAGATCCCCAGTGCTCTTGTGCCTGTAGATAGGGCGCCAAGGCACTGTTAAGAGCAGCAAGAGCTTTCAGGGCTGGGCATTTCCCTGTGGCAGAATGAGCCGGACATTTGCCTTTTCGGCAAGAGGCTATGCCGCGGACGAGCGCCATGAGATGTTGCATCTCTGGGAAAGCCCAGATCCCCAGTGCTCTTGTGCCTGTAGATAGGGTGCCAAGGCACCGTGAAGAGCAGCAACAGCTTTCAGGGCTGGGCCCTTCCCTGTGGGAGAAGGAGCCGGACGTTTGCCTTTTCGGTTAGTGTCTCTGCCGCGTCCGAGCGCCATGAGATGTTGCGTCTCTGGGAAAGCCCAGATCCCCAGTGCTGTTGTGCCTGTAGATAGGGTGCCAAGGCACCGTGAAGAGCAGCAACAGCTTTCAGGGCTGGGCCCTTCCCTGTGGGAGAAGGAGCCGGACGTTTGCCTTTTCAGCAAGAGGCTCTGCCGTGGCCGATCGCCATGATTTGTTGCATCTCTGACAAGACACAGATGCCCAGTGCTGTTGTGCCTGTAGATAGGGTGCCAAGGCACCGTGAAGAGCAGCAACAGCTTTCAGGGCTGGACCCTTCCGTGGGGCAGAAGGAGCCGGACGTTTGCCTTTTCGGCAAGAGGCTCTGAAGCGGCCGAGCGCCATGAGATGTTGCGTCTCTGGGAAAGCCCAGAACCCCAGTGCTGTTGTGCCTGTAGATAGGGTGCCAAGGCACCGTGAAGAGCAGCAACAGCTTTCAGGGCTGAGCCCTTCTCTGCGGGAGAAGGAGCCGGACCTTTGCCTTTTCGGCAAGAGGCTCTGCCGTGGCCGAGCGCCATGAGATGTTGCGTCTCTGGGAAAGCAACAAACCGCAGTGCTGTTGTGCCTGTACATAGGGTGCCAAGGCACCGTGAAGAGCAGCAACAGCTTTCAGGGCTGGGCCCTTCCCTGTGGGAGAAGGAGCCGGACGTTTGCCTTTTCAGCAAGAGGCTCTGCCGCGGCCGAGCGCCATGAGATGTTGCGTCTCTGGAAAGCCCAGATCCCCAGTGCTGTTGTGCCTGTAGATAGGGTGCCAAGCCATCGTGAAGAGCAGCAACAGCTTTCAGGGCTGGGCCCTTCCCTGTGGCAGAAGGAGCCGGACGTTTGCCTTTTCGGCAAGATGCTCTGCCGCGGCCGAGCGCCATGAGATGTTGCGTCTCTGGGAAAGCCCAGATCCCCAGTGCTGTTGTGCCTGTAGATAGGGCACCAAGGTTAGGTGAAGAGCATCAACAGCTTTCAGGGCTGGGCATTTCCCTGTGGCAGAAAAAGCCGGACGTTTGCCTTTTCGGCAAGAGGCTCTGCCGCGGCCGAGCGCCATGAGATGTTGCGTCTCTGGGAAAGCCCAGATCCCCAGTGCTGTTGTGCCTGTAGATAGGGTGCCAAGGCACCGTGAAGAGCAGCAACAGCTTTCAGGGCTGGACCCTTCCGTGGGGCAGAAGGAGCCGGACGTTTGCCTTTTCGGCAAGAGGCTCTGAAGCGGCCGAGCGCCATGAGGTGTTGCGTCTCTGGGAAAGCCCAGAACCCCAGTGCTGTTGTGCCTGTAGATAGGGTGCCAAGGCACCGTGAAGAGCAGCAACAGCTTTCAGGGCTGGGCCCTTCCCTGTGGAAGAAGGAGCCGGACGTTTGTCTTTTCGGCAAGAGGTTCTGCCGCGGTCGAGCGCCATGAGATGTTGCGTCTCTGGGAAAGCACAGATCCCCAGTGCTGTTGTGCCTGTAGATAGGGTGCCAAGGCACCGTGAAGAGCAGCAACAGCTTTCAGGGCTGGGCCCTTCCTTGTGGGAGAAGGAGCCGGACGTTTGCCTTTTCGGGAAGAGGCTCTGCCGCGCCCGAGCGCCATGAGATGTTGCGTCTCTGGGAAAGCACAGATCCCCACTGCTGTTGTGCCTGTAGATAGGGTGCCAAGGCACCGTGAAGAGCAGCAACAGCTTTCAGGGCTGGGCCCTTCCCTGTGGGAGAAGGAGCCGGACGTTTGCCTTTTCGGCAAGAGGCTCTGCCGCGGCCGAGCGCCATGAGATGTTGCGTCTCTGGGAAAGCACAGAAGCCCAGTGCTGTTGTGCCTGTAGATAGGGTGCCAAGGGACCGTGAAGAGCAGCAACAGCTTTCAGGGCTGGGCCCTTCCCGGGGGCAGAAGGAGCCGGACATTTGCCTTTTCGGCAAGAGGTTCTGCCGCGGTCGAGCGCCATGAGATGTTGCGTCTCTGGGAAAGCACAGATCCCCAGTGCTGTTGTGCCTGTAGATAGGGTGCCAAGGCACCCTGAAGAGCAGCAACAGCTTTCAGGGCTGGGCCCTTCCCTGTGGCAGAAGGAGCCGGACGTTTGCCTTTTCGGCAAGAGGCTATGCCGCGGACGAGCGCCATGAGATGTTGCGTCTCTGGGAAAGCCCAGATCCCCAGTGCTGTTGTGCCTGTAGATAGGGCACCAAGGTTAGGTGAAGAGCATCAACAGCTTTCAGGGCTGGGCATTTCCCTGTGGCAGAAAAAGCCGGACGTTTGCCTTTTCGGCAAGAGGCTCTGCCGCGGCCGAGCGCCATGAGATGTTGCGTCTCTGGGAAAGCCCAGATCCCCAGTGCTCTTGTGCCTGTAGATAGGGCGCCAAGGCACTGTTAAGAGCAGCAAGAGCTTTCAGGGCTGGGCATTTCCCTGTGGCAGAATGAGCCGGACATTTGCCTTTTCGGCAAGAGGCTATGCCGCGGACGAGCGCCATGAGATGTTGCATCTCTGGGAAAGCCCAGATCCCCAGTGCTCTTGTGCCTGTAGATAGGGTGCCAAGGCACCGTGAAGAGCAGCAACAGCTTTCAGGGCTGGGCCCTTCCCTGTGGGAGAAGGAGCCGGACGTTTGCCTTTTCGGTTAGTGTCTCTGCCGCGTCCGAGCGCCATGAGATGTTGCGTCTCTGGGAAAGCCCAGATCCCCAGTGCTGTTGTGCCTGTAGATAGGGTGCCAAGGCACCGTGAAGAGCAGCAACAGCTTTCAGGGCTGGGCCCTTCCCTGTGGGAGAAGGAGCCGGACGTTTGCCTTTTCAGCAAGAGGCTCTGCCGTGGCCGATCGCCATGATTTGTTGCATCTCTGACAAGACACAGATGCCCAGTGCTGTTGTGCCTGTAGATAGGGTGCCAAGGCACCGTGAAGAGCAGCAACAGCTTTCAGGGCTGGACCCTTCCGTGGGGCAGAAGGAGCCGGACGTTTGCCTTTTCGGCAAGAGGCTCTGAAGCGGCCGAGCGCCATGAGATGTTGCGTCTCTGGGAAAGCCCAGAACCCCAGTGCTGTTGTGCCTGTAGATAGGGTGCCAAGGCACCGTGAAGAGCAGCAACAGCTTTCAGGGCTGAGCCCTTCTCTGTGGGAGAAGGAGCCGGACCTTTGCCTTTTCGGCAAGAGGCTCTGCCGTGGCCGAGCGCCATGAGATGTTGCGTCTCTGGGAAAGCAACAAACCGCAGTGCTGTTGTGCCTGTACATAGGGTGCCAAGGCACCGTGAAGAGCAGCAACAGCTTTCAGGGCTGGGCCCTTCCCTGTGGGAGAAGGAGCCGGACGTTTGCCTTTTCAGCAAGAGGCTCTGCCGCGGCCGAGCGCCATGAGATGTTGCGTCTCTGGAAAGCCCAGATCCCCAGTGCTGTTGTGCCTGTAGATAGGGTGCCAAGCCATCGTGAAGAGCAGCAACAGCTTTCAGGGCTGGGCCCTTCCCTGTGGCAGAAGGAGCCGGACGTTTGCCTTTTCGGCAAGATGCTCTGCCGCGGCCGAGCGCCATGAGATGTTGCGTCTCTGGGAAAGCCCAGATCCCCAGTGCTGTTGTGCCTGTAGATAGGGCACCAAGGTTAGGTGAAGAGCATCAACAGCTTTCAGGGCTGGGCATTTCCCTGTGGCAGAAAAAGCCGGACGTTTGCCTTTTCGGCAAGAGGCTCTGCCGCGGCCGAGCGCCATGAGATGTTGCGTCTCTGGGAAAGCCCAGATCCCCAGTGCTGTTGTGCCTGTAGATAGGGTGCCAAGGCACCGTGAAGAGCAGCAACAGCTTTCAGGGCTGGACCCTTCCGTGGGGCAGAAGGAAGCCGGACGTTTGCCTTTTCGGCAAGAGGCTCTGAAGCGGCCGAGCGCCATGAGGTGTTGCGTCTCTGGGAAAGCCCAGAACCCCAGTGCTGTTGTGCCTGTAGATAGGGTGCCAAGGCACCGTGAAGAGCAGCAACAGCTTTCAGGGCTGGGCCCTTCCCTGTGGAAGAAGGAGCCGGACGTTTGTCTTTTCGGCAAGAGGTTCTGCCGCGGTCGAGCGCCATGAGATGTTGCGTCTCTGGGAAAGCACAGATCCCCAGTGCTGTTGTGCCTGTAGATAGGGTGCCAAGGCACCGTGAAGAGCAGCAACAGCTTTCAGGGCTGGGCCCTTCCTTGTGGGAGAAGGAGCCGGACGTTTGCCTTTTCGGGAAGAGGCTCTGCCGCGCCCGAGCGCCATGAGATGTTGCGTCTCTGGGAAAGCACAGATCCCCACTGCTGTTGTGCCTGTAGATAGGGTGCCAAGGCACCGTGAAGAGCAGCAACAGCTTTCAGGGCTGGGCCCTTCCCTGTGGGAGAAGGAGCCGGACGTTTGCCTTTTCGGCAAGAGGCTCTGCCGCGGCCGAGCGCCATGAGATGTTGCGTCTCTGGGAAAGCACAGAAGCCCAGTGCTGTTGTGCCTGTAGATAGGGTGCCAAGGGACCGTGAAGAGCAGCAACAGCTTTCAGGGCTGGGCCCTTCCCGGGGGCAGAAGGAGCCGGACATTTGCCTTTTCGGCAAGAGGTTCTGCCGCGGTCGAGCGCCATGAGATGTTGCGTCTCTGGGAAAGCACAGATCCCCAGTGCTGTTGTGCCTGTAGATAGGGTGCCAAGGCACCCTGAAGAGCAGCAACAGCTTTCAGGGCTGGGCCCTTCCCTGTGGCAGAAGGAGCCGGACGTTTGCCTTTTCGGCAAGAGGCTATGCCGCGGACGAGCGCCATGAGATGTTGCATCTCTGGGAAAGCCCAGATCCCCAGTGCTGTTGTGCCTGTAGATAGGGTGCCAAGGCACCGTGAAGAGCAGCAACAGCTTTCAGGGCTGGGCCCTTCCCTGTGGGAGAAGGAGCCGGACGTTTGCCTTTTCGGTTAGTGTCTCTGCCGCGGCCGAGCGCCATGAGATGTTGCGTCTCTGGGAAAGCCCAGATCCCCAGTGCTGTTGTGCCTGTAGATAGGGCACCAAGGTTAGGTGAAGAGCATCAACAGCTTTCAGGGCTGGGCATTTCCCTGTGGCAGAAAAAGCCGGACGTTTGCCTTTTCGGCAAGAGGCTCTGCCGCGGCCGAGCGCCATGAGATGTTGCGTCTCTGGGAAAGCCCAGATCCCCAGTGCTGTTGTGCCTGTAGATAGGGCGCCAAGGCACCGTGAAGAGCAGCAACAGCTTTCAGGGCTGGACCCTTCCGTGGGGCAGAAGGAGCCGGACGTTTGCCTTTTCGGCAAGAGGCTCTGCCGCGGCCGAGCGCCATGAGATGTTGCGTCTCTGGGAAAGCCCAGAAGCCCAGTGCTGTTGTGCCTGTAGATAGGGTGCCAAGGCACCATGAAGAGCAGCAACAGCTTTCAGGGCTGGGCCCTTCCCGGGGGCAGAAGTAGCCGGACGTTTTGTTACTTTTCGGCAAGAGGCTCTGCCGCGGCCGAGCGCCATGAGATGTTGCGTCTCTGGGAAAGCCCTGATCCCCAGTGCCGTTGTGCCTGTAGATAGGGCACCAAGGCACCGTGAAGAGCAGCAACAGCTTTCAGGGCTGGGCCCTTTCTTGTGGGAGAAGGAGCCGGACATTTGCCTTTTCGGCAAGAGGCTCTGCCGCGGCCGAGCGCCATGAGATGTTGCGTCTCTGGGAAAGCCCAAATCCCCAGCGCTGTTGTGCCTGTAGATAGGGTGCCAAGGCACCGTGAAGAGCAGCAACAGCTTTCCGGGCTGGGCCCTTCCCTGTGGCAGAGTGAACCGGACGTTTGCCTTTTCGGCAAGAGGCTCTGCCACGGCCGAGCGCCATGAGATGTTGCGTCTCTGGGAAAGCCCAAATCCCCAGTGCTGTTGTGCCTGTAGATAGGGCACCAAGGTTAGGTGAAGAGCATCAACAGCTTTCAGGCCTGGGCCCTTCCCTGTGGGAGAAGGAGCCGGACATTTGCCTTTTCGGCAAGAGGCTCTGCCGCTGCCGAGCGCCATGAGATGTTGCGTCTCTGGAAAGCCCAGATCTCCAGTGCTGTTGTGCCTGTAGGTAGGGCGCCAAGGCACCGTGAAGAGCAGCAACAGCTTTCAGGCCTGGGCATTTCCCTGTGGGAGAAGGAGCCGGACGTTGTCTTTTCAGCAAAAGGTTCTGCCGCGGTCGAGCACCATGAGATGTTGCGTCTCTGGGAAAGCACAGATCCCCAGTGCTGTTGTGCCTGTAGATAGGGGTGCCAAGGCACCGTGAAGAGCAGCAACAGCTTTCAGGGCTGGGCCCTTCCTTGTGGGAGAAGGAGCCGGACGTTTGCCTTTTCGGGAAGAGGCTCTGCCGCGGCCGAGCGCCATGAGATGTTGCGTCTCTGGGAAAGCCCAGATCCCCACTGCTGTTGTGCCTGTAGATAGGGTGCCAAGGCACCGTGAAGAGCAGCAACAGCTTTCAGGGCTGGGCCCTTCCCTGTGGGAGAAGGAGCCGGACGTTTGCCTTTTCGGCAAGAGGCTCTGCCGCGGACGAGCGCCATGAGATGTTGCATCTCTGGGAAAGCCCAGATCCCCAGTGCTGTTGTGCCTGTAGATAGGGTGCCAATGCACCGTGAAGAGCAGGCAACAGCTTTCAGGGCTGGGCCCTTCCCTGTGGGAGAAGGAGCCGGACGTTTGCCTTTTCGGCAAGAGGCTATGCCGCGGCCGAGCGCCATGAGATGTTGCGTCTCTGGGAAAGCCCAGATCCCCAGTGCTGTTGTGCCTGTAGATAGGGTGCCAAGGCACCGTGAAGAGCAGCAACAGCTTTCAGGGCAGGGCCCTTCCCTGTGGGAGAAGGAGCCGGACGTTTGCCTTTTCGGCAAGAGGCTCTGCCGCGGCCGAGCGCCATGAGATGTTGCGTCTCTGGGAAAGCACAGAAGCCCAGTGCTGTTGTGCCTGTAGATAGGGTGCCAAGGCACCGTGAAGAGCAGCAACAGCTTTCAGGGCTGGGCCCTTCCCGGGGGCAGAAGGAGCCGGACATTTGCCTTTTCGGCAAGAGGTTATGCCGCGGTCGAGCGCCATGAGATGTTGCGTCTCTGGGAAAGCCCAGATCCCCAGTGCTGTTGTGCCTGTAGATAGGGCACCAAGGTTAGGTGAAGAGCAGCAACAGCTTTCAGGGCTGGGCATTTCCCTGTGGCAGAAAAAGCCGGACGTTTGCCTTTTCGGCAAGAGGCTCTGCCGCGGCCGAGCGCCATGAGATGTTGCGTCTCTGGGAAAGCCCAGATCCCCAGTGCTCTTGTGCCTGTAGACAGGGCGCCAAGGAACCGTGAAGAGCAGCAACAGCTTTCAGGGCTGGGCATTTCCCTGTGGCCGAAGGAGCCGGACGTTTGCCTTTTCGGCAAGAGGCTATGCCGCGGACGAGCGCCATGAGATGTTGCATCTCTGGGAAAGCCCAGATCCCCAGTGCTGTTGTGCCTGTAGATAGGGTGCCAAGGCACCGTGAAGAGCAGCAACAGCTTTCAGGGCTGGGCCCTTCCCTGTGGGAGAAGGAGCCGGACGTTTGCCTTTTCGGTTAGTGTCTCTGCCGCGTCCGAGCGCCATGAGATGTTGCGTCTCTGGGAAAGCCCAGATCCCCAGTGCTGTTGTGCCTGTAGGTAGGGCGCCAAGGCACCGTGAAGAGCAGCAACAGCTTTCAGGGCTGGACCCTTCCGTGGGGCAGAAGGAGCCGGACGTTTGCCTTTTCGGCAAGAGGCTCTGCCGCGGCCGAGCGCCATGAGATGTTGCGTCTCTGGGAAAGCCCAGATCCCCAGTGCTGTTGTTCCTGTAGGTAGGGCGCCAAGGCACCGTGAAGAGCAGCAACAGCTTTCAGGGCTGGGCCCTTCCCGGGGGCAGAAGGAGGCGGACATTTGCCTTTTCGGCAAGAGGTTCTGCCGCGGTCGAGCGCCATGAGATGTTGCGTCTCTGGGAAAGCACAGATCCCCAGTGCTGTTGTGCCTGTAGATAGGGTGCCAAGGCACCGTGAAGAGCAGCAACAGCTTTCAGGGCTGGGCCCTTCCTTGTGGGAGAAGGAGCTGGACGTTTGCCTTTTCGGCAAGAGGCTCTGCCGCGGCCGAGCACCATGAGATGTTGCGTCTCTGGGGAATCACAGATCCCCAGTGCTGTTGTGCCTGTAGATAGGGCGCCAAGGCACTCTGAAGAGCAGCAACAGCTTTCAGGGCTGGGCCCTTCCCTGTTGGAGAAGGAGCCGGACGTTTGCCTTTTCGGTTAGTGTATCTGCCGCGTCCGAGCGCCATGAGATGTTGCGTCTCTGGGAAAGCCCAGATCCCCAGTGCTGTTCTGCCTGTAGATAGGGCGCCAAGGCACCGTGAAGAGCAGCAACAGCTTTCAGGGCTGGACCCTTCCGTGGGGCAGAATGAGCCGGACGTTTGCCTTTTCGGCAAGAGGCTCTGCCGTGGCCGAGCGCCATGAGATGTTGCGTCTCTGGGAAAGCCCAGAAGCCCAGTGCTGTTGTGCCTGTAGATAGGGTGCCAAGGCACCATGAAGAGCAGCAACAGCTTTCAGGGCTGGGCCCTTCCTGGGGGCAGAAGGAGCCGGACGTTTTGTTACTTTTCGGCAAGAGGCTCTGCCGCGGCCGAGCGCCATGAGATGTTGCGTCTCTGGGAAAGCCCTGATCCCCAGTGCCGTTGTGCCTGTAGACAGGGCACCAAGGCACCGTGAAGAGCAGCAACAGCTTTCAGGGCTGGGCCCTTTCTTGTGGGAGAAGGAGCCGGACGTTTGCCTTTTCGGCAAGAGGCTCTGCCGCGGCCGAGCGCCATGATATGTTGCGTCTCTGGGAAAGCCCAAATCCCCAGCGCTGTTGTGCCTGTAGATAGGGTGCCAAGGCACCGTGAAGAGCAGCAACAGCTTTCCGGGCTGGGCCCTTCCCTGTGGCAGAGTGAACCGGACGTTTGCCTTTTCGGCAAGAGGCTCTGCCGCGGGCCTGAGCGCCATGAGATGTTGCGTCTCTGGAAAGCCCAGATCCCCAGTGCTGTTGTGCCTGTAGATAGGGTGCCAAGGCACCGTGAAGAGCAGCAACAGCTTTCAGGGCTGGGCCCTTCCCTGTGGCAGAAGGAGCCGGACGTTTGCCTTTTCGGTTAGAGGCTCTTCCGCGGCCGAGCGCCATGAGATGTTGCGTCTCTGGGAAAGCCCAGATCCCCAGTGCTGTTGTGCCTGTAGATAGGGCACCAAGGTTAGGTGAAGAGCAGCAACAGATTTCAGGGCTGGGCATTTCCCTGTGGCAGAACAAGCCGGACGTTTGCCTTTTCAGCAAGAGGCTCTGCCGCGGCCGAGCGCCATGAGATGTTGCGTCTCTGGGAAAGCCCAGATCCCCAGTGCTGTTGTGCCTGTAGATAGGGTGCCAAGGCACCGTGAAGAGCAGCAACAGCTTTCAGGGCTGGGCCCTTCCCTGTGGGAGAAGGAGCCGGACGTTTGCCTTTTCGGCAAGAGTTTCTGCCGCGGTCGAGCGCCATGAGATGTTGCGTCTCTGGGAAAGCACAGATCCCCAGTGCTGTTGTGCCTGTAGATAGGGTGCCAAGGCACCATGAAGAGCAGCAACAGCTTTCAGGGCTGGGCCCTTCCCTGTGGGAGAAGGAGCCGGACGTTTGCCTTTTCGGCAAGAGGCTCTGCCGCGGACGAGCGCCATGAGATGTTGCATCTCTGGGAAAGCCCAGATCCCCAGTGCTGTTGTGCCTGTAGATAGGGTGCCAAGGCACCGTGAAGAGCAGCAACAGCTTTCAGGGCTGGGCCCTTCCCTGTGGGAGAAGGAGCCGGACGTTTGCCTTTTCGGTTAGTGTCTCTGCCGCGGCCGAGCGCCATGAGATGTTGCGTCTCTGGGAAAGCCCAAATCCCCAGTGCTGTTGTGCCTGTAGATAGGGCACCAAGGTTAGGTGAAGAGCATCAACAGCTTTCAGGGCTGGGCATTTCCCTGTGGCAGAAAAAGCCGGACGTTTGCCTTTTCGGCAAGAGGCTCTGCTGCGGCCGAGCGCCATGAGATGTTGCGTCTCTGGGAAAGCCCAGATCCCCAGTGCTGTTGTGCCTGTAGATAGGGTGCCAAGGCACCGTGAAGAGCAGCAACAGCTTCCGGGCTGGGCCCTTCCCTGTGGGAGAAGGAGCCGGACGTTTGCCTTTTCGGTTAGTGTATATGCCGCGTCCGAGCGCCATGAGATGTTGCGTCTCTGGGAAAGCCCAGATCCCCAGTGCTGTTGTGCCTGTAGATAGGGCGCCAAGGCACCGTGAAGAGCAGCAACAGCTTTCAGGCCTGGGCCCTTCCCTGTGGGAGAAGGAGCCGGACGTTTGCCTTTTCGGCAAGAGGCTATGCCGCGGACGAGCGCCATGAGATGTTGCATCTCTGGGAAAGCCCAGATCCCCAGTGCTGTTGTGCCTGTAGATAGGGCGCCAAGGCACCGTGAAGAGCAGCAACAGCTTTCAGGGCTGGGCATTTCCCTGTGGCAGAAGGAGCCGGACGTTTTGCCTTTTCGGTTAGTGTCTCTGCCGCGTCCGAGCGCCATGAGATGTTGCGTCTCTGGGAAAGCCCAGATCCCCAGTGCTGTTCTGCCTGTAGATAGGGGCGCCAAGGCACCGTGAAGAGCAGCAACAGCTTTCAGGGCTGGACCCTTCCGTGGGGCAGAATGAGCCGGACGTTTGCCTTTTCGGCAAGAGGCTCTGCCGTGGCCGAGCGCCATGAGATGTTGCGTCTCTGGGAAAGCCCAGAAGCCCAGTGCTGTTGTGCCTGTAGATAGGGTGCCAAGGCACCATGAAGAGCAGCAACAGCTTTCAGGGCTGGGCCCTTCCTGGGGCAGAAGGAGCCGGACGTTTTGTTACTTTTCGGCAAGAGGCTCTGCCGCGGCCGAGCGCCATGAGATGTTGCGTCTCTGGGAAAGCCCTGATCCCCAGTGCCGTTGTGCCTGTAGACAGGGCACCAAGGCACCGTGAAGAGCAGCAACAGCTTTCAGGGCTGGGCCCTTTCTTGTGGGAGAAGGAGCCGGACGTTTGCCTTTTCGGCAAGAGGCTCTGCCGCGGCCGAGCGCCATGATATGTTGCGTCTCTGGGAAAGCCCAAATCCCCAGCGCTGTTGTGCCTGTAGATAGGGTGCCAAGGCACCGTGAAGAGCAGCAACAGCTTTCCGGGCTGGGCCCTTCCCTGTGGCAGATTGAACCGGACGTTTGCCTTTTCGGCAAGAGGCTCTGCCGCGGCCGAGCGCCATGAGATGTTGCGTCTCTGGAAAGCCCAGATCCCCAGTGCTGTTGTGCCTGTAGATAGGGTGCCAAGGCACCGTGAAGAGCAGCAACAGCTTTCAGGGCTGGGGCCCTTCCCTGTGGCAGAAGGAGCCGGACGTTTGCCTTTTCGGTTAGAGGCTCTTCCGCGGCCGAGCGCCATGAGATGTTGCGTCTCTGGGAAAGCCCAGATCCCCAGTGCTGTTGTGCCTGTAGATAGGGCACCAAGGTTAGGTGAAGAGCAGCAACAGATTTCAGGGCTGGGCATTTCCCTGTGGCAGAACAAGCCGGACGTTTGCCTTTTCAGCAAGAGGCTCTGCCGCGGCCGAGCGCCATGAGATGTTGCGTCTCTGGGAAAGCCCAGATCCCCAGTGCTGTTGTGCCTGTAGATAGGGTGCCAAGGCACCGTGAAGAGCAGCAACAGCTTTCAGGGCTGGGCCCTTCCCTGTGGGAGAAGGAGCCGGACGTTTGCCTTTTCGGCAAGAGTTTCTGCCGCGGTCGAGCGCCATGAGATGTTGCGTCTCTGGGAAAGCACAGATCCCCAGTGCTGTTGTGCCTGTAGATAGGGTGCCAAGGCACCATGAAGAGCAGCAACAGCTTTCAGGGCTGGGCCCTTCCCTGTGGGAGAAGGAGCCGGCCGTTTGCCTTTTCGGCAAGAGGCTCTGCCGCGGACGAGCGCCATGAGATGTTGCATCTCTGGGAAAGCCCAGATCCCCAGTGCTGTTGTGCCTGTAGATAGGGTGCCAAGGCACCGTGAAGAGCAGCAACAGCTTTCAGGGCTGGGCCCTTCCCTGTGGGAGAAGGAGCCGGACGTTTGCCTTTTCGGTTAGTGTCTCTGCCGCGGCCGAGCGCCATGAGATGTGCGTCTCTGGGAAAGCCCAAATCCCCAGTGCTGTTGTGCCTGTAGATAGGGCACCAAGGTTAGGTGAAGAGCATCAACAGCTTTCAGGGCTGGGCATTTCCCTGTGGCAGAAAAAGCCGGACGTTTGCCTTTTCGGCAAGAGGCTCTGCTGCGGCCGAGCGCCATGAGATGTTGCGTCTCTGGGAAAGCCCAGATCCCCAGTGCTGTTGTGCCTGTAGATAGGGTGCCAAGGCACCGTGAAGAGCAGCAACAGCTTTCCGGGCTGGGCCCTTCCTGTGGGAGAAGGAGCCGGACGTTTGCCTTTTCGGTTAGTGTATATGCCGCGTCCGAGCGCCATGAGATGTTGCGTCTCTGGGAAAGCCCAGATCCCCAGTGCTGTTGTGCCTGTAGATAGGGCGCCAAGGCACCGTGAAGAGCAGCAACAGCTTTCAGGCCTGGGCCCTTCCCTGTGGGAGAAGGAGCCGGACGTTTGCCTTTTCGGCAAGAGGCTATGCCGCGGACGAGCGCCATGAGATGTTGCATCTCTGGGAAAGCCCAGATCCCAGTGCTGTTGTGCCTGTAGATAGGGCGCCAAGGCACCGTGAAGAGCAGCAACAGCTTTCAGGGCTGGGCATTTCCCTGTGGCAGAAGGAGCCGGACGTTTGCCTTTTCGGTTAGTGTCTCTGCCGCGTCCGAGCGCCATGAGATGTTGCGTCTCTGGAAAGCCCAGATCCCCAGTGCTGTTGTGCCTGTAGATAGGGTGCCAAGGCACCGTGAAGAGCAGCAACAGCTTTCAGGGCTGGGCCCTTCCCTGTGGGAGAAGGAGCCCGGACGTTTGCCTTTTCGGTTAGTGTATCTGCCGCGTCCGAGCGCCATGAGATGTTGCGTCTCTGGGAAAGCACAGATCCCCAGTGCTGTTGTGCCTGTAGATAGGGTGCCAAGGGACAGTGAAGAGCAGCAACAGCTTTCAGGGCTGGGCCCTTCCCTGGGGGAGAAGGAGCCGGACGTTTGCCTTTTCGGCAAGAGGCTATGCCGCGGACGAGCGCCATGAGATGTTGCATCTCTGGGAAAGCCCAGATCCCCAGTGCTGTTGTGCCTGTAGATAGGGTGCCAAGGCACCGTGAAGAGCAGCAACAGCTTTCAGGGCTGGGCCCTTCCCTGTGGGAGAAGGAGCCGGACGTTTGCCTTTTCGGTTAGTGTCTCTGCCGCGGCCGAGCGCCATGAGATGTTGCGTCTCTGGGAAAGCCCAGATCCCCAGTGCTGTTGTGCCTGTAGATAGGGTGCCAAGGCACCGTGAAGAGCAGCAACAGCTTTCCGGGCTGGGCCCTTCCCTGTGGGAGAAGGAGCCGGACGTTTGCCTTTTCGGCAAGAGGCTCTGCCGCGGCCGAGCGCCATGAGATGTTGCGTCTCTGAGTAAGCCCAGATGCCCAGTGCTGTTGTGCCTGTAGATAGGGTGCCAAGGCACCCTGAAGAGCAGCAACAGCTTTCAGGGCTGGGCATTTCCCTGTGGCCGAAGGAGCCGGACGTTTGCCTTTTCGGCAAGAGGCTATGCCGCGGACGAGCGCCATGAGATGTTGCATCTCTGGGAAAGCCCAAATCCCCAGTGCTGTTGTGCCTGTAGATAGGGCACCAAGGTTAGGTGAAGAGCAGCAACAGCTTTCAGGGCTGGGCCCTTCCCTGTGGGAGAAGGAGCCGGACGTTTGCCTTTTCGGTTAGTGTCTCTGCCGCGTCCGAGCGCCATGAGATGTTGCGTCTCTGGGAAGCCCAGATCCCCACTGCTGTTGTGCCTGTAGATAGGGCGCCAAGGCACCCTGAAGAGCAGCAACAGCTTTCAGGGCTGGGCCCTTCCCGGGGGCAGAAGGAGCCGGACATTTGCCTTTTCGGCAAGAGGTTCTGCCGCGGTCGAGCGCCATGAGATGTTGCGTCTCTGGGAAAGCACAGATCCCCAGTGCTGTTGTGCCTGTAGATAGGGTGCCAAGGCACCATGAAGAGCAGCAACAGCTTTCAGGGCTGGGCCCTTCCCTGTGGGAGAAGGAGCCGGACGTTTGCCTTTTCGGCAAGAGGCTCTGCCGCGGACGAGCGCCATGAGATGTTGCATCTCTGGGAAAGCCCAGATCCCCAGTGCTGTTGTGCCTGTAGATAGGGTGCCAAGGCACCGTGAAGAGCAGCAACAGCTTTCAGGGCTGGGCCCTTCCTGTGGGAGAAGGAGCCGGACGTTTGCCTTTTCGGTTAGTGTCTCTGCCGCGTCCGAGCGCCATGAGATGTTGCGTCTCTGGGAAAGCCCAGATCCCAGTGCTGTTGTGCCTGTAGTAGGGCGCCAAGGCACCGTGAAGAGCAGCAACAGCTTTCAGGGCTGGACCCTTCCGTGGGGCAGAAGGAGCCGGACGTTTGCCTTTTCGGCAAGAGGCTCTGCCGCGGCCGAGCGCCATGAGATGTTGCGTCTCTGGGAAAGCCCAGATCCCCAGTGCTGTTGTTCCTGTAGGTAGGGCGCCAAGGCACCGTGAAGAGCAGCAACAGCTTTCAGGGCTGGGCCCTTCCCGGGGGCAGAAGGAGGCGGACATTTGCCTTTTCGGCAAGAGGTTCTGCCGCGGTCGAGCGCCATGAGATGTTGCGTCTCTGGGAAAGCACAGATCCCCAGTGCTGTTGTGCCTGTAGATAGGGTGCCAAGGCACCGTGAAGAGCAGCAACAGCTTTCAGGGCTGGGCCCTTCCTTGTGGGAGAAGGAGCTGGACGTTTGCCTTTTCGGCAAGAGGCTCTGCCGCGGCCGAGCACCATGAGATGTTGCGTCTCTGGGGAATCACAGATCCCCAGTGCTGTTGTGCCTGTAGATAGGGCGCCAAGGCACTCTGAAGAGCAGCAACAGCTTTCAGGGCTGGTCCCTTCCCCTGTTGGAGAAGGAGCCGGACGTTTGCCTTTTCGGTTAGTGTATCTGCCGCGTCGAGCGCCATGAGATGTTGCGTCTC
Source organism: Harpia harpyja (assembly GCF_026419915.1). Classification (NCBI taxonomy): domain Eukaryota; kingdom Metazoa; phylum Chordata; class Aves; order Accipitriformes; family Accipitridae; genus Harpia; species Harpia harpyja. The sequence goes on from NW_026293423.1 coordinate 521,702, forward strand.
TGGGAAAGTCCAGATCCCCAGTGCTGTTCTGCCTGTAGATAGGGCGCCAAGGCACCGTGAAGAGCAGCAACAGCTTTCAGGGCTGGACCCTTCCGTGGGGCAGAATGAGCCGGACGTTTGCCTTTTCGGCAAGAGGCTCTGCCGTGGCCGAGCGCCATGAGATGTTGCGTCTCTGGGAAAGCCCAGAAGCCCAGTGCTGTTGTGCCTGTAGATAGGGTGCCAAGGCACCATGAAGAGCAGCAACAGCTTTCAGGGCTGGGCCCTTCCTGGGGGCAGAAGGAGCCGGACGTTTTGTTACTTTTCGGCAAGAGGCTCTGCCGCGGCCGAGCGCCATGAGATGTTGCGTCTCTGGGAAAGCCCTGATCCCCAGTGCCGTTGTGCCTGTAGACAGGGCACCAAGGCACCGTGAAGAGCAGCAACAGCTTTCAGGGCTGGGCCCTTTCTTGTGGGAGAAGGAGCCGGACGTTTGCCTTTTCGGCAAGAGGCTCTGCCGCGGCCGAGCGCCATGATATGTTGCGTCTCTGGGAAAGCCCAAATCCCCAGCGCTGTTGTGCCTGTAGATAGGGTGCCAAGGCACCGTGAAGAGCAGCAACAGCTTTCCGGGCTGGGCCTTCCCTGTGGCAGAGTGAACCGGACGTTTGCCTTTTCGGCAAGAGGCTCTGCCGCGGCCGAGCGCCATGAGATGTTGCTTCTCTGGGAAAGCCCAGATCCCCAGTGCTGTTGTGCCTGTAGATAGGGTGCCAAGGCACCGTGAAGAGCAGCAACAGCTTTCAGGGCTGGGCCCTTCCCTGTGGCAGAAGGAGCCGGACGTTTGCCTTTTCGGTTAGAGGCTCTTCCGCGGCCGAGCGCCATGAGATGTTGCGTCTCTGGGAAAGCCCAGATCCCCAGTGCTGTTGTGCCTGTAGATAGGGCACCAAGGTTAGGTGAAGAGCAGCAACAGATTTCAGGGCTGGGCATTTCCCTGTGGCAGAACAAGCCGGACGTTTGCCTTTTCGGCAAGAGGCTCTGCCGCGGCCGAGCGCCATGAGATGTTGCGTCTCTGGGAAAGCCCAGATCCCCAGTGCTGTTGTGCCTGTAGATAGGGTGCCAAGGCACCGTGAAGAGCAGCAACAGCTTTCAGGGCTGGGCCCTTCCCTGTGGGAGAAGGAGCCGGACGTTTGCCTTTTCGGCAAGAGTTTCTGCCGCGGTCGAGCGCCATGAGATGTTGCGTCTCTGGGAAAGCACAGATCCCCAGTGCTGTTGTGCCTGTAGATAGGGTGCCAAGGCACCATGAAGAGCAGCAACAGCTTTCAGGGCTGGGCCCTTCCCTGTGGGAGAAGGAGCCGGACGTTTGCCTTTTCGGCAAGAGGCTCTGCCGCGGACGAGCGCCATGAGATGTTGCATCTCTGGGAAAGCCCAGATCCCCAGTGCTGTTGTGCCTGTAGATAGGGTGCCAAGGCACCGTGAAGAGCAGCAACAGCTTTCAGGGCTGGGCCCTTCCCTGTGGGAGAAGGAGCCGGACGTTTGCCTTTTCGGTTAGTGTCTCTGCCGCGGCCGAGCGCCATGAGATGTTGCGTCTCTGGGAAAGCCCAAATCCCCAGTGCTGTTGTGCCTGTAGATAGGGCACCAAGGTTAGGTGAAGAGCATCAACAGCTTTCAGGGCTGGGCATTTCCCTGTGGCAGAAAAAGCCGGACGTTTGCCTTTTCGGCAAGAGGCTCTGCTGCGGCCGAGCGCCATGAGATGTTGCGTCTCTGGGAAAGCCCAGATCCCAGTGCTGTTGTGCCTGTAGATAGGGTGCCAAGGCACCGTGAAGAGCAGCAACAGCTTTCCGGGCTGGGCCCTTCCCTGTGGGAGAAGGAGCCGGACGTTTGCCTTTTCGGTTAGTGTATATGCCGCGTCCGAGCGCCATGAGATGTTGCGTCTCTGGGAAAGCCCAGATCCCCAGTGCTGTTGTGCCTGTAGATAGGGCGCCAAGGCACCGTGAAGAGCAGCAACAGCTTTCAGGCCTGGGCCCTTCCCTGTGGGAGAAGGAGCCGGACGTTTGCCTTTTCGGCAAGAGGCTATGCCGCGGACGAGCGCCATGAGATGTTGCATCTCTGGGAAGCCCAGATCCCCAGTGCTGTTGTGCCTGTAGATAGGGCGCCAAGGCACCGTGAAGAGCAGCAACAGCTTTCAGGGCTGGGCATTTCCCTGTGGCAGAAGGAGCCGGACGTTTGCCTTTTCGGTTAGTGTCTCTGCCGCGTCCGAGCGCCATGAGATGTTGCGTCTCTGGGAAAGCCCAGATCCCCAGTGCTGTTGTGCCTGTAGATAGGGTGCCAAGGCACCGTGAAGAGCAGCAACAGCTTTCAGGGCTGGGCCCTTCCTGTGGGAGAAGGAGCCGGACGTTTGCCTTTTCGGTTAGTGTATCTGCCGCGTCCGAGCGCCATGAGATGTTGCGTCTCTGGGAAAGCACAGATCCCCAGTGCTGTTGTGCCTGTAGATAGGGTGCCAAGGGACAGTGAAGAGCAGCAACAGCTTTCAGGGCTGGGCCCTTCCCTGGGGGAGAAGGAGCCGGACGTTTGCCTTTTCGGCAAGAGGCTATGCCGCGGACGAGCGCCATGAGATGTTGCATCTCTGGGAAAGCCCAGATCCCCAGTGCTGTTGTGCCTGTAGATAGGGTGCCAAGGCACCGTGAAGAGCAGCAACAGCTTTCAGGGCTGGGCCCTTCCCTGTGGGAGAAGGAGCCGGACGTTTGCCTTTTCGGTTAGTGTCTCTGCCGCGGCCGAGCGCCATGAGATGTTGCGTCTCTGGGAAAGCCCAGATCCCAGTGCTGTTGTGCCTGTAGATAGGGTGCCAAGGCACCGTGAAGAGCAGCAACAGCTTTCCGGGCTGGGCCCTTCCCTGTGGGAGAAGGAGCCGGACGTTTGCCTTTTCGGCAAGAGGCTCTGCCGCGGCCGAGCGCCATGAGATGTTGCGTCTCTGAGTAAGCCCAGATGCCCAGTGCTGTTGTGCCTGTAGATAGGGTGCCAAGGCACCCTGAAGAGCAGCAACAGCTTTCAGGGCTGGGCCCTTCCCTGTGGCCGAAGGAGCCGGACGTTTGCCTTTTCGGCAAGAGGCTATGCCGCGGACGAGCGCCATGAGATGTTGCATCTCTGGGAAAGCCCAAATCCCCAGTGCTGTTGTGCCTGTAGATAGGGCACCAAGGTTAGGTGAAGAGCAGCAACAGCTTTCAGGGCTGGGCCCTTCCCTGTGGGAGAAGGAGCCGGACGTTTGCCTTT